>NC_057797.1:195542485-195639064 GCF_018294505.1 Triticum aestivum
GGAATTGCCGGTGGCAGCGACAGAGGAGAGAGGCGGGTGCACGGGAGGGAGGGAGAGAGAAAAAGAGAGAGAGGGGAGACGGCTCGGCCCGTTATGTGGGCCTTCTTTGCAGTCTGTTAGCAGACGACAACGAGGGCCACCATTAGGGTGGGATGACATATCCTCTTTGCCGTCCGCAAGCAGACGGCAAAGGACTTACATTGTCGTCCGCCAGTAGACGGCAAGTAATCACCTCTTTTGACGTCCGCTAGCGGACGGCAAAGAATCTGACCTAGCCACGCCATGCCCTGTGGGGCACACCTGGCTCTTTGCCGTCTGCCTTATAGCTATTTACCGTTAGCTGGCCGACGGCAAAGAAGCAGCTGACGGCAAATAGCATTTTTGCCATCTGTCCGCTCTTTGCCGTTAGCTGGCGGACGGCAAAGAAGCTGATTCCACTAGTGGTAGGTATAGTGGACTCATGTGGTAGAACTGGTTTAAAGGATTTTGGATGCACAAGTAGTGATCAAACTTAGGGAAAAATGAAGGCTAGCAAAAGATTGAGAAGCGACCAACCAAGAAACGAATAATCTCATAAGCGACCATTAAGCATAATTAACACCGAATAATGCACCACAAGTAGGATATAATTTCATTGCATAACTATTGACTTTCGTGCTTGCATAGGGAATCACAAACCTTAACACCAATATTCTTACTAAAGCATAATTACTCATCAAGATGACTCACATATCACATCATCATATCTCAAAACAATTACTAAGAATCAAGTTTATTTTGTCCAATTATCTTCATGAAAGTTTTTATTATATCCTTCATGGATATCTATCACTTTGGGACTAATTTTCACGTGTTGCTTTTGATAAGCTCAAACAAATATAAGTGAAGATCATGAGCATACTATTTCTTTCTCTCAAACTAATTTAAGTGAAGCATGAGAGAATTTCTTGAAAATTTTACTAACTCTCAAATAAATCTAAGTGGAGCAAGAGAGCATTTCTTCAAAAATACTAAAGCACACCATGCTCAAAAAGATATAAGTGAAGCATTAGAGCAAATCCATAGCTCATAAAAAAATTAAGTGAAGCATAGAGAGTAATTCTAACAAGTCATGACATAATTTTGGCTCTCTCAAATAGGTGTGTCCAGCAAGGGATCAAGACTAAAAATACAAAATAACAAAAAGCGAAGACTCATATCATACAAGACGCTCCAAGAAAAACACATAGTATGTGACGAATAAAAATATAGCTTCGAGTAAAATACCTGTCGGAGTTATTGGCAATGGGTAGCCTCATCCGCTCCCCATGACCATTCAAGACAACGGAGCCCACTACGTCCCTCTAGCCTCAAAGATTGATCGCCACCTTCTTGTGGCCGGCTGGTCCAAGCGGCCGACTGTGAGAGGGGCCGACTCCTAGCAGGCGGCCCCCAGAGGGGCCGGCTTCTAGTGGGCGGCCCCAAACACCCTCAAAGTCTGAGCCATCATGAATGCGATGAGACGAGGCATGGCTACAGAGAAGCCTGCCACCCACAAATCTAGGGCGGGCCATGGCTATAGTGCGCCGTATCGGCTAGTGATCTCTCGCACGACGCAACACTGTAGCCCCTCCGCCCATGACATCACCCAAGACAGAAGGGGCCTAGTTCCCGCGATGGGCTGTCAGTACGGCTCGCAGGCGGCGGACCCCACCGTCTCATGGAAAGCCAGAAGGCGGCAGGCTAGGCCAGCCGGCTTGGGGGGAGGCCGGCTTCCAGCAGGCGGCCCTCCCCCTCTTAAGAGTTTGTGCACCATCACCCGGGAGAAATAGGTAATGGCTACAGTGAACGACCGCCAGGCGGCGGGACTGTAGCCATGCCTCCCCCGACAAAGCAAGCATCATTAGAAGCACGACTACGGTGATGAGCCGCCAGAAAGTCCCGCAAGAGGCGGGCGCGGCCTGTCGGCCAAGTACAAGACAACCGGCGAGGACCACCAGTCGGCGGGCCCCAGCTGCCAACAAAGAAGGCGGCCACAAGAGACACTAACGACCTGGGCCTACACCCGGGCGGATTACCATCGTATCCCTAGGGGTAGGCCTATATAAACCCCCCATGGCATCCATGCAAAGGGTTCAGATTCTTAGAGAAACACACACACATAGAGAGGGAGTTGGGGCTAGCCTTGTTTGTCGGCGTCTTGGGAACGGGGGTCCCCAGACTTGCCTGCCTATGGCCCGCGGCGTGGCTGAGCCAGTAGGCCGTACGACCCATCTTCACCAACAAAGCACCCAAGACCCTCGCGAGGGGCGAAGCCTCGCGAGGCGGACGATGCAAGACCTCCTCTGGAGTGGCCTAGCTAGGCAGACTCACAAGGAGCGGAGATATCAAGGCGAGGCGAACCTCACGAGGCTCTCGTGGGGTGAGCCATGACGATCGACACCAGGCGGGCGCCAACGCGCACAGTGTCCTTGTTTCCTCTTTGGTGCAAAGGAGGGCAAGCGCGGCCGCGGAGTACCGAGGCATCAGGCAAAGGTTGCCATTTCGGTGCAACAAGACGAAGACCATGGACTGCAATATGGAGGTCATCGTGGAGCCCAAGACGGCGTCACCACCAGAGCTTTGTGCAGGCGAGGACTACCTTTTGTCAGGATAGCTTGTACTAGTTGTCCCCCTTCAAATTAGCCCGCCATTGTTGGCTCCCTTCCCGCTCAATATTTGGGAAGAGGACAGGGCCTCTATAAATAGGACTAGCCACCACAGTGGAGGGGGAGAACAGCTCGAGAGAGACACAAGTCCATACGCACAAGAACACCTCAACCTCAGGAGGCAGTTCTTCCCTTGTACTGTTCATCATCAGCCCAAGAGGAAACCCACCACCACCACACTGGAGTAGGGTATTACACCACAACGCTGGCCCGAACCATTATAAACCCTGTGTCTTTCTGTGTTGTGATTTCATCGAGTTCGTCCGCAAGATCTTAGGAAGCTAGAGCGTAGATTGGTAGAAGGGAAAGACTTCGCACGCACCCCAGTGTTCGAACCTTAAGGGTTTATCGGGACCCCAACCCCGACATTGTTCTTCTTCCTTCTCTAGAGAAACAGCTCAAGGAGCAATCTTGTAGCCACTCTTGTTGAGTTAGTGATCATGCGGAGACCCCGTAGAGCAGGACTAGGGGTGTTATCTCCTAGGAGATCCCCAAACCTTGGTAAGATCCGCCGGCGTGCATGTCTTTGCCTCATCCCTTTTCCTAGCACCGGTGACGCCTTATTAGCCCCCTCCATGATAAGCCATTCTTTGCATATGTCGCACGACACCCCCGACATTTGGCGCCCACCGTGGGGCTAGGTGCACTGTCGTCCGGAGATCTGTTCTAGACGGGAACCCTCTTCCTCCCCTGCGAGCGTAGCCAGCCTGGCATGCCTGACGGCGTTTGCACAGACGCGCTGCACGGAGTGGAGGTCGCATGCGCAACGAGCTGGCTCGCCGACCTTATTGGCGAGTTCCGCCTTTCCGATGAGCCTATGTCTGACGCAGGCACCGATGGCCTCGTGTCGGTGTGGAATGACATCTATGGGATCACAAGAATCCCTACTACGGTTGCCGGGCGCAGGGTTGCAAGGAGAGCAGGGCTAGTAGACAGCACAAGGATCATTTACCCAGGTTCGGGCCGTGAGGATGCGTAAAACCCTACTCTTGCTTTGGTGGGTGTATTTCTGAGAGTTCTTGAGATCTCGAACTAGCTGTGGTCAGCGTGTGGTTCGAAAGAGCCGAATCCCCCTCCTCATCACCTCGGGCCTCCTTTTATAGGAAAAAGGGGTTGCCACAGTGGCACACAGGAGGTAGAAAGGTCTACAGTGGCATGAGGTTATCCCTCGTATTACAGGACAAGGTGCATTTAATGCATCGTTTAGGTGTCCTCTTGCTTTATCGGGGACGGGGGTGAGGCATGTCCCGTCCGTCGCTGCTCTTCCCCGCTTCGACACGCACCTCAGCCAGGGATGTGTGCTGTGCCATGTAGGCAGGTAGGCAGCTGAGTTGGCGCGATGGTGGAGCCTTCACGAAGATCTGCATGCCGCCCCGCAGGCGCTTGATGAGTTGGCCTGGGAGCTGCATGTTGCCACGCAGGTGCCCGCCCAGCTGGTTGGGCTGGCAGTTGCATGTGAATGCCAGTGGAAGCTTGGTTGACGTGGGCTTGGCGGTGGCCTTGCTGGCGTCTTTGGCGAGGGCCTTGCCTGGTGGCCCGGCAAGGGTCTCGCCGTGCCGTATTGTCGTCCCCGGCAAGGATCTTGCCAACAATCGTCGTCTTCCAATCTGATGTTGAGTATGTCTTCTCAAAGATCTACATGCCACCACAAGGGTGCCTTCCCGAGCCCTGGCCCCATGCTGATGATGGCACTAGGGGCTGTGGGCTCAAGGGTGGCTCGCTCTGTTGGTGCGGGGCGAGCTGTCCCAGCAAGAGTCTTGCGGGGGCCCCTTAGACCACCCGGCAAGGCTCTTGCCGAGGGAACTGGCTTTGTTCCTCTGCTCTTTGTGGTCTTGGTCTTGGCGTTGCTTTGATTGTCTTGGGCTTCGATCTTACCTTGGCTCACCTCCCTCGTTCTGCTTGGTGTGGCTGTGGGCGCGGCTCTGACTGCCCGTGAACAGGAAAAGGGGTACAAAGATGTGCCCCTATTTTTGTACACCGACAGGTGCCCCCGGGCCTGGTCCACACATAAGCGTGATGCGTTGTAGGGCCAGGGCCAAAATGGTGCGCGGGCAGGTGGGTCGGTTTTTCACCATGGTAAGATTATTCACATGCTCCGCCTCCCACGACCCGCGCACGTGGCACGGCATGGAGGGGTGTGCGTGACGTGGGTGGCATGCGTGGGATGGTTTCCACATGTATGCGTCACATCACAGTAAAGAGGCGGCTCGCGTCTTCCCCGTAGAAAGAGGGAGGCATGGAGGCGCGGCTCATTTACTAAGCAGGGTTGGGGTGCGGTCTTCAAGGCGTCCACTCCCCACGATCACGGGGTGGGGAGAGGTCGCCTCACCCGTCCCCTCAGTTCTGCAAGTCTGCCACGCGTCCTTGTGGTGGCAAACGGTGGAGGCGAGAAACCGGGCCGCCGCTGGTTGGAGCGGCGGGTCGGTCCTGATTCCCCGCACCTCCGGTGTCTGGATTGGCCGAGCGGGGCGGTCGAGCCTGAAGCCCGTTCCTTTATAAAGAGGAGGAAGGGGGAAATGGCACCCCGCATTCTTCCATCTTCTATCTCCCTCTCCTTCTACTCCTTCCTCTTACCTGCCATGGAGAGAGGGAATCCTGGTCCTTCGACAGTGGCGGCGAGTGTCGCCGCTCGACAAAGCGTCCCTCCCCCCTCTGAACACGTGGTGGTGGAACTGACTGCGAGGGGAAGGGGGAGGGGGTGAGGCCGTGGGCGAGGCCGGGGCAGAGGCCGTAGCGCTCGGGGAAGAGGAGGACGGGGCGACGCGTCGGCCTCGCCCCTGCCAATGATGCCCTTCCCGATGGAGGGCCACGTAGAAGACCAGCCTTGCGAGTTCCTCATCAGGCTCCGCCGGCCCCCGCGTCGTCGCCTTCGTCTCCCAACTCCGTTCGCTCGGGTGATGGAGCGTGCCCCGCCTCAGACCCTCAGGTTGCACATGAGGGGCTGCGGGAACGGGGGCACGCGGGTCGACGTCGACTTCCCGGCTACTCGAGTTATGTATCTCTGCCGTGGATGGAAGATGTTCGCCCGCATCCACAGCCTAACGGCGGGGCTCGTCCTCTACTTCAAGTTAATGGAGGATGGCCTGCTCTCCATCAAGGTCTTCAGAGATTTTGGAACTCGTCTAAAATGCTGCATGCAGAGCTCCTCTGATGGAGATTCTGACGATGGAAGCTCGTCCTCAAGCGAGAGCGACGCGGAGGACAGCGGGGCGGACAGCGGGGACGAGTCCGACAAGGCATTGGATGCCCCGCGCCTGGGCGGGTGCGGCAGCAGCAGCATCTGCACCTGGCCGCTCCTCCGGTAGAAGCTCGCCGGGGGCATGGCCAGCTCCTTGAACTTCTCGGGGCTGTCTCCTTGGGCGGCTGGCATCGGGAGGTCGCGGAAGAGGAAGAGGGCGGGCGACAAGGCTGTCAACTCGGAGTACGCGGGAACCGACGCCTTCATCGTGTATTGCCCGTCCTGCCACCTCGTCTTCCAGCTCCTTTCCCGGCACCTTCATCACCGGCCCGCCTGTGGGTGGCCACTGAGATTGTATCTTGGTGCTTTCTGCTTCTCGTAGCTCGCCTAGGCGCCCCTTTTTCCCTTTCGCCTCCTTGACCTCCCTCCTGAGGAGAGGGACAAGAAAGGGATTACAGGCATCTTATCTCTTTTTTAGTTTGTATGCCTGCGGGCCTTTGTTAAATTTAAAACTTGTAATCCCCTTGCTCACGTTTTTCATTTCGCACGAACTGTACCTGTACGGGATGTTTTTAATGAAAAAGGGATGCTTGCCGAGTTTTTCGTTCGCGGGTAAATCCCGCGATGAGGAGCGAATCCTTGTTATTGTTTTGAGATAAACGTTTTTCGCCCGGCAACAGGCCTTGCCGTCCCCCCCACTCCACTCGACCGTTCTCGCTCTCTTGGCGGAGGCAGGGATGAAGTGGGCTTTAGGCTCCTCGTCCCACCTCCTTGCCGCCACGGCTATGACCAAATCCAGACCTATGAAATAATCCCTAGGTATAGGAAAAAGGGGAGCACGACAGCCTAGAGATAAAAACGAGGTTTCACATGCCCTAGTCCGGTTCTGAAATGCATTATAGAGGATAAAAGACTTATCTGGATCCGCAGCCCTTGGCAATCTCATCTTGCCGCGGTTGGATCCTTGTGCTTGCAGCCCCCGGCAACTCTGGCTTGCCGGGGTCGGGGCGCCGGTCTGTTTCCTTCTTTCCGAGTAGCTCAGCAGAAGTGCTCATGTGCCCTGCGAACCAAAGGAAGACAGAAAAGGAACAGACAGACGCGCACTCGACCTCTAGGCTGGGGGTTAGTCGCCGCTAAGCACTATCAACCCTAACCAAGGAAGAGACTCGACCTAGCATGCATGCTATAACTTAGGGTGCCAGCGCTTCATTTATTTATGCTCAGGGTCTGCGCCTGGCTTTGTACAAAGGGTCACATGCCTTGTCGGCAAAGCTTGTACAAAAGGTGGCTTGCCAGCAGGCCTGGCAAGTCGCGCCTTATGGGTAAAACTTACAAAGATGCTCGATGTTCCAGGAGTTGCTCACTGGGACGGCATCTTCGGTCTCCAGGCAGACTACGCCAGGCCTGGTGACTCGCATTACCCGATAAGGGCCTTCCCTCTTCGGCATCAACTTGTTGGAATTCTTGGCCGACTGAACGTGCCGAAGAACAAGGTCGCCTTCCTCAAGGCTTCGGGCATGAACCTTGCGGATATGATAGTGGTGCAAGGCTTGCTGGTAGCGTGCCGCTCTCACAGCCGCCCGAAGACGATCTTCCTCAAGGAGCATCAGGTCAACTTGGCGCAATGGCTCTTGCTCAAGCTCATCATAAGCGAGCACTCGAGGTGACCCATATATGAGTTCCTTGGGGAGAACTCCTTCTGCCCCGTATACCAGGGCAAAAGGTGTATGGCCGGTGGCTCGATTTGGCGTCGTCCAGATCGACCAAAGAACCGCCAGCAACTCATCAATCCAGCGCCTTCCACTCTTGTGCAGCTTGTCCAAGGTCTTCGTTCTCAGGCCTCGCAACACTTCAGCATTTGCCCTCTCCGCTTGGCCGTTGCTCTGTGGATGTGCCACGGAAGCAAAACAGACCTTGCTACCGAGGTCTTGGATGTACTACATGAAGGTGTGGCTTGTGAACTGCGTGCTGTTGTCGGTGATGATTTTGTTTGGCACACCAAAATGGCAGACCAGTCCTTTGAAGAACTTGATGGCTGACTAAGCATTCACCTTCCTCACTGCTTCCACTTCCGGCCACTTTGTGAACTTGTCGATTGCAACGTACAAGTACTCAAAGCCCCCGACAGCGCGGGGGAAAGGGCCCAGTATATCTAGCCCCCAGACCGAGAATGGCCAGGAGAGAAGGATTGTTTGAAGGGCTTGAGCCAGATGATGAAGCTTCCTTGAATGGAACTGGCACGCTTCACACTTGGTTACTAGTGCCGTCGCATCCTGGAGGGCGGTGGGCTAGAAGAAACCTTGCCGGAATGCCTTCCCGTCAAGGGCCCTTGACCCTATGTGGGAGTCAAAGTGCAACTATCCCTAGGTGGTTTTGGTAATTCATAACAACATATAGCTCATTGAGCTAATGCTATTCCAAGATGATTATTTCAGGAAAGCTCAATGATTGGCATGGCATGGATGTGAAAGTGGAACCCTCAAAATGCTAAGGACAAAGGATTGGCTCAAGCTCAAAAGCTCAAGACTCTTCATTTTATATTTTAGTGATCCAAGATCACATTGAGTCTTTAGGAAAAGCCAATACTATCAAGGAGGGATGAGGTGTTGCTTAATGAGCCTCTTGCTTCATGTGCTTAGTGATATGCTCCAAAACCCTCAACTACTTTCCCATATCCACATATGACCTAAACCCTAAGCCAAACTCGGTCCTACCGATTCTTCCTATCCGGCGCCACCGAGTTTCACTTGTCATTAGCCACTGCCAAACCCTAGCAATTCGGTTCTACCGATAAGGATCTCGGTCTCACCGAGATGCGATTGCAAACTCTCTGTTTTCCTTTCGTAACTTTTCGGTCTCACCAAAAGAGCGAATCGGTCCCACCGAGATTGGAATGTAAACTCAGTGTTTCCCCTTTGTAACTTTTCGGTCTCACCGAGTTCCACTCGGTCTCACCGAAAGAGCAAATCGGTCCCACCGAGTTTGCCCGACCAACTCTCTGGTTAGCTAATTACCAAATTCGGTCTCACCAAGTTTGTGTAATCGGTCTCACCGAGATTACATTATGCCCAAACCCTAACCATATCGGTCCTACCGAGTTGCAAGTTAGTCCCACCGAAAATCTCTAACGGTCACTAGGTTTACATTTTCGGTCCAACCGAGTTTATTGATTCGATCCCACCGAGATTGGAAAACTGTGTAATGGTTGGATTTTGTGTGGAGGCTATATATACCCCTCCACCTCCTTCTCATTCGAGGAGAGAGCTATCAGAACACACACATCATTCCAGCTCATATGTTCTGAGAGAGAACCACCTACTCATGTGTTGAGACCAAGACATTCCATTCCTACCATATGAATCTTGATCTCTAGCCGTCCCAAGTTGCTTTCCACTCAAATCTTCTTTCCACCAAATCCAAATCCTATGAGAGAGAGTTGAGTGTTGGGGAGACTATCATTTGAAGCACAAGAGCAAGGAGTTCATTACCTACACACCATTTGTTACTTCTTGGAGAGTGGTGTCTCCTAGATTGGCTAGGTGTCACTTGGGAGCCTCCGACAAGATTGTGGAGTTGAACCAAGGAGTTTGTAAGGGCAAGGAGATCGCCTACTTCGTGAAGATCTACCGCTAGTGAGGCAAGTCCTGTGTGGGCGATGGCCATGGTGGGATAGACAAGGTTGCTTCTTCGTGGACCCTTTGTGGGTGGTTGCTTCTTCGTGGACCCTTCGTGGGTGGAGCCCTGTGTGGACTTGCGCAACCGTTACCCTTGGGTGGAGCCCTGTGTGGACTCGCGCAATCGTTACCCTTCGTGGGTTGAAGTCTCCATTAACGTGGATGTAGGATAGCACCACCTATCCGAACCACGGGAAAAACATCCGTGTCTCCAATTGCGTTTGAATTCTCCGAACCCTTCCCTTTACATTCTTGCAAGTTGCATGCTTTACTTTCTGCTGCCTATATACTCTTTGCATGCTTGCTTGAATTATGTGATGATTGCTTGACTTGTCCTAAAATAGCTAAAATCTGCCAAGAACTAAAATTGGGAAAAGGTTAAGTTTTTACTTGGTCAAGTAGTCTAATCACCCCCCTCTAGACATACTTTCGATCCTACAGGGAGCCACATATGCCTCCATGTATCTCTGCCAACAGCTCTAGTCCTTCCTCTTGGGGTATGCACTTGAGTTTCACACCATTTGGCCTCCTCCGGTATAGGACATCATCGACGAACTGGTACAGGGCGGACCGACGGGCTACTTTCTTTGCTTCTTCCTGCTCCTCAAGAAGCTCCCATGTTTGAAAAAAGTGGACGGTATGCTGCGCCCATGCCGGAGCCTGGGGCTGGACGGCGAGGACCAAAGGCATTTCTTCCGCCATGAGAGCAGCTGTCTCTACGGCCAGGGCTTGACGCCCTATCGGAGCCAACCGCTCTTGGGCAGGCTCAGCGTCCGCGGCAGCACCATTGCCGGCAGCCCCAGGGGGCTCAATAGGAAAGTACTTGACGGGACCGGATTTCCTCCGCTTGTTCTGCCCCGCTGATGGTTCGACAGATGGTTGAGTTAACCAGAGCAAAAAGGTACCTGGTTCCATAGGTAGCTTGAATGTGGCACGCTTCGACAGGTAATCGGCGACGTCGTTCTCCGCTCGGGGGACATGCTCCGCCTGGATACCATCAAAGCGTTCCTCCAGCTTCCTCACCTCATCTACGTAGGCTTCCATCAATGGGCTCTGATAATCCTTGTTGACATGTCTGACAACGAGCTGTGAGTCGCCCCTGACGATGAGCTTCTTAACCCCGAGGTCTACCGTGATCCTGAAACCGGCAAGCAATCCCTCGTACTCGGCGGTGTTGTTGGTGGACATCTCCCTCGGGAAGTGCATTTGGATCACGTACTTGAGGTGTTCTTCGGTGGGTGCAACGAGTAGAACACCAGCACCGGCGCCTTGCAACGAGAAAGCCCCATCAAAGTACATGATCCAGTCGCGGTCTGCTTCCTTGTCGGGAAGTGTGGTCTCCTGGATTACTTCGTCAGGCATCGAGGTCCATTCAGCAACGAATTCTGCCAAGACTCTGCTCTGAATTGTCGAGGTACTTTCAAAATTTAAAGAGAAACTTGAGATCTCCAAGGCCCATTCCACAATCCTTCCGGTTGCGTCTGGGTTGTGCAGTATCCGTTGCAACGGGAGGCGGGTGACGACAGTGATCTCGTGGGCCTGTAAGTAGTGACACAGCTTCCTCGAGGCCATGAGGAGGCCAAAGAGCAATTTTTGTATGCTAGAATACCTCAACCTAGCCCCCTGCAAGAGGGAGCTGACAAAGTAAACCTGGTGTTGCATCATCTTCTTCTTTGGCACCACTTCACTCGACTGCGCGGGCATTGCCTTGGTGGCACCAGACTCCGTCGGGGGCCGCGCCTTGTCGGCACCAGGCCCTGCCGGGGGAATCTTTGGCTTGCCGTCCACTAGTTTTGCCACCATTGCCGCCTCCTCGTCAACCTCCCTCTGTGCCACCAGTGCGGCGCTGACCACTTGATTCGTCGCCGCCAGATATAGCAGCAACGGCTCTTGTGGTTTAGGAACAACTAGTATCGGCATGGAGGAAAGGTATTTCTTCAGATCCCGCAGTGCTGCCTCGGCTTCTGGTGTCCACTCTATTGGGCCTGCCTTCTTCAAAATTTTGAAGAAGGGAAGGGCGCGCTCGGCGGACTTGGAGATGAACCGGCTCATGTCGGCAACGCAGCTGGTGAGCCAACGCACATCCTTGATCCGCTTGGGCGCCTCGATTTACTCAATAGCCTTGATCTTGTCTGGGTTTGCCTCGATCCCATGCTGCGACACAAAGAATCCGAGAAGCTTGCTGGACGGAACGCCAAAGACGCACTTCTCAGGGTTCATCTTGAGGTTGATCTCGCAGGTTAGCAAATGTCTCTTCCAGATCATGCACAAGTGTTGGCCCATCCTTGGTTTTGACCACTATGTCATCCATGTTGGCCTCCATATTTCTATGGAGATGAGGTTCAAAACCAATTTGGATTGCTCTTGCAAACATTGAACCAGCACTCTTCAACCTGAAAGGCATCCGTAAAAAGCAATACATACCACATGGGGTGATGAATGTCGTCTTCTCTTCATCCTCTCTTGTCATGAAGATTTGGTGGTAGCCTGAGTAGGCGTCGAGGATAATAATAGATCACACCCGGCCGTGGAGTCAACAATCTGGTCGATGCGCGGCAAGGGGAAGGGGTCCTTAGGGCAATCCTTATTAGTATCTGTGTAATTAATACACGGCCTCCACTTCCCATTCTCCTTGCGCACCACTACTGGATTGGCCAACCAAGTCAGGTGGAGCACCCCTCTCACCAAACCTGCCACTTCCAACTTCCTTATCTCCTCAGTGATGAACTCCTGCCTTTCCAGAGCATGCTTTCTGACCTTCTGCTTGACGGGCCGCGCATGGGGGCAGACAGCTAGGTGGTGCTCAATCACCTCCATGAGAACATCGGGGATGTCGGACGCTTGCCATGCAAACACGTCGACATTTGCCCACAGGAGGGTGGAGCTGATGATGAAGGCCCCTCTCGTGCCATCCTCCCCGACGGGCACCTTCTTGGTCTGCGGAGGCTCGGCTCTGGATCTCTTGCTCTTGTCGGTAGAGCTCTCTAGCACGTCCTCAATGGTAGCACAACACTCCGAGAAGGTGCGCTTGCCGGAGTGGGTGCGAGAGGTCTTGCCGGGCTCCTTTTTCCCTCCCGGGCCATCAGCGGCAGGAGCAGGTGCCTTGATGGCACTTGCTGCAACTGCTTCCCGGTAGAGTTGGTTGGCGCAGATCAGCGCGTCCTTCTTGTCGGTGGGGACGGAGATGATGGTCAACGGCCCGGCCATCTTTAGCATGTTGTAGGCGTAGTGTGACGCTGCCATGAACTTGGCCAATGTCGGGCGGCTGAGGATCCCGTTTTAGGGAAAGGGGATCTCGACCACGTCTAAGATGATCCTCTCTGTCCTGTAGTTAAACTCTCCTCCAAATGTCATGGGCAGTCTGACCTTTCCCTTCTGCTGTCTCCTCCCCAGATTGACCCCTTGAAACGTGCCCATTTCCTCGAGGTCTCCATCAGGGACTTGCAACCTTTTGATCACGACAGGCGAGATCGGGTTCAGGTCGGCCCCGCCGTCAACCAACATCTTGTTCAGCCTGAGGTTGCGTATTGTTGGCAAGACCAACAATGGCAAACACCCGACCGCGGTGGTGCGGTCAGGGTGGTCCTCGATGTCAAAGATGAGGGGCGTGTTGGACAACTTCAGTGGCTTTTGAGTGCAGAACGACGGCTCTGCTGTTGTAATCTCACGCGCCCACTGCTTGAGCTGGCGGTGAGAGGTATGCAGCGAGGCACCGCCATCGACGCACATGGCCTCCGTAGCCTTCTAGAACCCTTGCTGACCAGACTCTTCATCCTCGCCATGATCATCGTCTTCTTGTTTCTTGTTGCCGCCACGGGCGGGCCTCTCTTGCTGGTTGTCCTTGCCGGGGCGGCCTCCTTGGCCGCCATGCTTCTTGCCGGATCCCTCAGCACTGTCCTGGTCCTTCTCCTTGTCCCGCCTTTCGTACTCAGCCTTTTGCTTCTCAGCAAGCAGCTCGACTTGTCGGCAGTTCTTGAGGTCGTGGCCCTTGGTGCGGTGGATCTTGTAGTATTGCTTGCCGGAGCTTCCTGGCTTGTCGGTAGCCGCCAGGGCCCGGCAGGCGACGCACCAGGAAATCTCCTTGCCGGGGGCGTCCACCTTGACCTTCTTGACAGCACCAGTATCGTCAGATCCCTCAATGGCAAGCACGGCCTTACCTTTGCGTTTCCTATTGCGACGCCGGCTCTTCTTCGTCGGGGTGGCGGCGTCTTCATCAGTAGAGTCGGTTTCTATGCCAGCGTCTTCGCCGGGGTACTTCCTTCCCTCTTCATCCCGAGCGCACCTATCGGCCAGAATGTAGAGCTCGGCCACATCCTTAACCTTGGTCATCACCAGCTCCTCGTGCATTTTGCGATTGCGTATGTTCTGGTGGAACACGCTAATCACAGCGGCAGGATGAACGTCGGGGATGTTGTACTGCACCCGGCTGAATCTCTGGATGTACTTGCGCAGGGTCTCCCCTTCCTTCTGGGGAATGATATGCAGATCACTGGCCTGGCCATGAGCTTGGTGGCCTCCTATGAAGGCGCCAACGAACTCATGGCACAGATTTGACCAGGAAGAAATGGAATCCACCGGCAAGTGCATCAACAAGACATCACGTTGGGCTTGAGCGCCAGCAAGAAATAGTTGGCAAGCACCTTGTCATCGCGAGCCCCAGCGGCCTGCATCGCGATGGTGTAGCTGCTGAGGAACTTGGACGGATGTTTCTTGCCGGTGTACTTCTCGCTGACGTCGGGCTTGAACGTGCGGTGGGATGGCCACTGGAACTGCCTCAGCTCAAGGGTAAAAGCTGGGCATCCCACCTCATAAGGTAGGCCGTCAGGGCCCCCCGGTGCCGGGTGGTCCATAGCGGTTCCCGCCCGCTTGTCTGATTGGCGGCACGTTTCGCGCTGGCGCTCGACGGTGGTTCGGGCATCTTCGTGAGCTCGCTCCCGAAGGACCTGGCGCTGGTCGCGGAGGGTCCGCGGGTCAGACGATGCTATGGAGATGTTATCACAAACGTCATCCCGGTGGGCCGACGCCAATGGCGGCTGGCGAGGAGGAGGAGAGTGCACTGTGGCCGCAGCTCCCCCGGTCCTCCCAGCGCTAGCATGTGGTGGCTCGGTGGAGCACCGGCCCAAGGGCCCCGCTGGTCGCGGATCGTCTTTGTTTGCGACGGCAACAAGGCTCCGGATGGTGGCCCTCCACTCGTCAAGCTTCTCCGCAGCAGGAGGGAAGTCGAGGAGCAGCTATGCGCGTGCCAAAGCTTCCACTGGTGTGGGCGGCGGCGACAGCTGCGTGGATCGCGGCGCGCTTCGACTTCTAACTACGTTAGAAGGAACTCCGTCACGACCCAGCGGCTGCGTGCCATTTTCGCCAGCACTTCGGCGACGTGCTGAACCCCCTCATTCTCCAATGACGCACAGGGCTCTTCCCACGGTTGTGCCCAGGGTCACCATCGTGGTGACGCTGCTCGGCACGCACACCATGGGAAGAACGCGCGGTGGTCGCCGGTGTAGGCGTCCTAGAGGTCACCGCGCCCCCCGGAGTCAGCATAGTGACGCCCCTGGAGGGCCCCCCGCCGCCTGCGCGAGCGCCAGCTCCGTCCTTGGATCTGGCGACGTGTAGCTGGTCGTCTGGCGTGCGAACGACACCGCTCGCCAGGCTCCGACTACCTGGGCAATGCTGGTGCTCGCAGGCGGTGGCTTGGGTCCTGTCTGCGACCGGTCCGCTGCTCGTCCGGTACCGGCATGGGTCATTCGGCTCCCAATGACTCGACTGCCATGGCCGTCCTCTTCTTCGGGCCATGGCGATGAAGAACTACTAGGCTAACTACTAGACCAGATTCTCACAATTGGGCCCCCTACCTGGTGCACCAAGGATGTCGGTGTGGAAAGACACCTATGGGATCACCAGAATCCCTACTATGGTTGCCGAGGCGTAGGGTTGCGAGGAGAGCAGGGCTAGTAGACAACACAAGGATCGTTTACCCAGGTTCGGGCCGAGAGGATGCATAAAACCCTAGTCCTGCTTTGGTGGGTGTATTTCTAAGAGTTCTTGAGCTCTCGAACGAGTTGTGGTCAGCGTGTTGTTCGAAAGAGCCGAATCCCCTTCCTCATCGCCTCGGCCCTCCTTTTATGGGAAAAAGGGGTTGCCACAGTGGCACACAGGAGGTGGAAAGGTCTGCAGTGGCACGAGGTTATCCCTCGTATTACAGGACAAGGTGCATTTAATGCATCGCTTAGGTGTCCTCTTTCTTTATCAGGGACGTGGGCGAGGCCCATCCCGTCCATCACCGCTCCTCCTCGCTTCGACACGCGCCTCGGCTAGGGATGTGTGTGGTGCCATGTAGGCAGGCAGGCAGCTGAGTTGGCGCAGTGGTGGAGCCTTCACGAAGATCTGCATGCCGCCACGCAGGCGCTTGATGAGTTGGCCTGGGAGCTGCATGTTGCCACGGAGGTGCCCGCCCAGCTGGTTGGGCTGGCAGCTGCATGTGAATGGCGGTGGACGCTTGGTTGACGTGGGCTTGGCGGTGGCCTTGCCGGCGTTTTTGGCGAGGGCCTTGCCGGGTGGCCCGGCAAGGGTCTCGCCGTGGCATATTGTCGTCCCCGGCAAGGATCTTGCCGAGAATCATCGTCTTCTAATCTGATCTTGAATATGTCTTCTCAAAGATATACATGCCACCAAAGGGGTGCCTTCTCGGGCCCTGGCCCCATGCTGATGATGGCACTGGGGGCCGTGGGCTCAAGGGTGGCTCGCTCTGTTGGTACGGGGCGAGCTGTCCTGGCAAGAATCTTGCCGGGGCCGCTGAGGCCACCCAGCAAGGGTCTTGCTGGGGGAACTGGCTTCCTCCCTCTGCTCTTTGTGGTCTTGGTCTTGGTGTTGCTTTCATTGTCTTGGACTTCGATCTTACCTTGGCTCACCTCCCTCGTTCTGCTTGGTGTGGTCGTGGGCGCGGCTCTGACTGCACCTGCACAGGAAAAGAGGTACAAAGATGCGCCCCTATTTTTGTACACCGACACCTCGAGGGCCGCCTCGTCAACTTCCTCGACCAGCTCCACATCGCCAACATGCTAGTCTTCGACTTGGAGTCAATCGGCTCCACCGACCCGATGCTTGTCGACTCCGACACGGCTTCCCTCGACGCTTTCCCCACCAACGTGGTGGTCATCGACGATCCGCTCAAACCCGCGGAGAGCGGCGACATCACCGTCAGGAAGGTGCTTGTTAGGGCTCCGAAGGAGCCGGCCAGGACCCATTGTAGGCGGCAATGCGGGATCTGTTCACGCCCATTGCTGCGGATGCGGACGCCGAGACGCTGGAAGCGTGCCGTGTTCCGCTTGTGGAGAACGCCAAGAAATTGGCTACCATGAGACACCTCTCTGAAGCCTTCCAGCGCGAGGTTGACCGCGGTATCGGTGGCACACCGACTGCTGCTGGGCCCAGCCGAATTGGTACAGTCAGGAAGCGAGGCGGAGCCATCGCCAGCATGTTTGGAGTAGACCGCTCGGTCTACGCCACGCCCATGGAGAACATACGCGCTGCCCAAGCGGCAGCAGATGAGCTGGACCACCTGGAGGCCGACGAGCGTCGCTATATGACGGAGCATGTTCAGCAGCTTATTGATGCGACTGCTGCCCAGCAAGAAGCCAGTTGTCGCATTGACGAGCTTCACCATGGGTTGAGAACACACCCCCTCGCCAAGAGCATGGCGCGACCTCCCGGACGCCGACTGGTGGCGCCCTCAACTGACGAGACAAAGAGCCGGCTGCCAGTTGCAGCCAGACTCGCATCACCATCGAGCGCGACCAAGGCGGCCGACCTCGAGCAGTCAAATGATGGGACGATGATCCATTGCCGCTGCCTCCTCAAAGGGAGAGGCGCCCCTCCACGCCGCCTGTTGATCATCCGACTCTTGGCGACCAGCTAGGCCACTGAGAAGGAGTCAGCGAGAACGACTCCCCCCACCGGATCAACCGGCTAGATCAATCCTTGGCGCTAGAAGAAGAAGACACGATGGGTCCACCTTGTTTTGGCCCCCGCATCCTTGACGATCCTTTTCCCAAGGGTTTTCACTCCCAAGGGACATGCCCAAATACAACGGCTCCGTGAAGCCGAAGGATTGGCTGGTGGATTATTCCATGGCATTCAGCATAGCAAACGGCAACAAGCGCGTTGCCATGAAGTATGTCCCGCTCATGCTCCCGGGCACAACCCGGACATGGCTGAACAGTCACAAGCCCTACAGCGTCAACAGCTCGGTAGACTTCACCGAGGTGTTTACCCGAAACTTCATCGGCACCTACAAGCGGCCTCCCAAGCCTCGCCAACTCTCGCTGTGTGTCCAAGGCCCCAATGAGTCCACCCGCGATTACCTAACGCGATGGGCAGAACTGCGCAACTCCGGCGAAGGAGTGCATGAGGTCCAAGCTATCGAGTACTTCATCGCCGGGTGCCGAGAGGGCACCCTACTCAAGCAATGGCTTCTCTCGACAATCCGGCGACACTCGATGAGCTGCTGATCATAGCAGATAAATACGCTACGGTCGACTCCTCCATGAAATCGGAGCTCCGGGTGGACACTTCTGGGAAAGTGCTTCCACCGGCTCCTCGAACACCGGCTGGAGACAACAGTTGGCGCCAACAGCCGAACGACAACAAGTGCAAAGCCCCCTAGCCGGCTTCCACCAGTCAGCAGGTGGCAACTGTTGAAGATCAACAACCCAAAGGGTAGCCACCTCCCAAGCGTTAGAAAGGCGACAAGCCAACTTGGTTGCCCGCCTTCTCCTTCGAGCAGACTCTCGATGCCCCCTGCAAGTTCCACAGTGGCGCAACTCCATCCAACCACATGACCCGAAAGTGTCACTGGCTTGTCTGCATCGCCAAGGGAGAAGGACTGCCACCTCCACCTGCTGGCCCGCCGGCTCCGCCACCTCAGCAGCCGGCCGCCCGTCCAGCAGTCGGCTAGGTCCAAGATGATTACCCCGAAGAGGATGGCGCTTATGTCGTTTTCAACAGCATGGCCAGCGACAAACATAGCCGGCGCCAGCAACACCATGAACGAAATGCGGTTGCTTCCACTACTCCAGAGTTCATGCATTGGTCTCAAAAGCCCATCAGCTAGAGCCAGGCCGACCACCCAGAAGTAATGCCCTCTCTGGGTTCCTATGCCCTGGTTTTAGATGCCACCCTTGCAACAGAGAGGCGAGCCGCTCATTTCTCCCGAATCCTGATAGATGGCGGTAGCAACATCAACATCCTTTACCGGGACACCATGGAGAAGATGAAGATCAAAGAGAAGCAGCTACTGCCCAGTCGGACTGTGTTTCATGGCATTGTGCCCGGCTTGTCCTACTCACCAATCGGCAAGATAAAGTTGGATGTCCTCTTCGGAGACAAGGATCATTTCCTCCGTGAAGCCATTTGGTTCGAGGTTGTTCACCTAGAGATCCTGTATCATGTGCTCCTAGGCCGACCAGATCTCACCAAATTCATGGCGGTGCCGCATTATGCCTACCTCAAGATGAAGATTCCAGGAACTAAGGGCATTATCACAATCAGTGGTGACTATGAGAAGTCAGCCGCCTGCGCTGTTGCCAGCAACTGGCTAGCCGAGTCCCTCGTGATTGCGGTAGAGAAGAAGTTCCTAGACTAGGTGGCCATGGTCGGCAAGCAGCCGGACATGTCCCCAGAAGCCCAAGAGTCAGAGACCCAGGGCTCCCATTTGACCCTGAGCACCTGGAGAGGTACGCTGTCATAGGTGCAAACCTTGACAGCAAATAGTAAAGCAAGCTCATTAATTTCCTCCATGAGAATCGGGAACCCTAAAGACATGTCGGGTGTTCCAACGGATTTTGCCGAGCACAAGCTGCATGTAAGAGCAGATGCCAAACCAGTCCGACAGCCCCTCCGCTGACTGTCAGAGGAGAAGAGGAGAATTGTTGGAGAAGAGATCGCCCGCCTGTTAGCAGCCGGCTTCATCATGGAAGTTTTCTTCCAAGAATGGCTTGCCAACCCAGTCCTTGTACTGAAGAAGAACAACAAGTGGCGTATGTGTATTGATTACACCATTATCAACAAAGCACGCCCCAAGGATCTTTTTGCCTTACCACGGATTGATCAAGTGATAGACTCCACAGCCGAATGCGAGCTGTTGAGCTTCTTGGATGCCTACTCAGGTTATCATCAAATCAAGCTGAACCCGGCAGACCGCCTGAAGTCCGCCTTGATGATTCGGAGCCTTTTGTTACTTGACGATGACATTCGGCTTGAGGAATGCCGGCGCCACCTTTCAGCATTGCATGGAGAAGTGCCTCCTCAAGCAACTCGGCAAAAACACCCACGTTTGTGTGGAGGACATTGCGGTGAAGACGAAGAAGTACGGTACCCTATTTGGAAGATCTCAAGCAGACCATTTAAAATCTCTGTCGGTTTCAGATCAAGCTCAACCCAGAGAAATGCGTGTTCGGAGTACCAGCCAGCCAGCTCCTTGGCTTCCTGGTCTCAAAACGCGGCATTGAGTGCAACCCTGCCAAGGTCAAAGCCATCAAGAGAATGGAAGTACCAACCCGACTGTGAGATGTCCAAAAATTCACCAGTTGCCTGGCATCCATCAGCCACTTCATCAGTCGGCTGGACGAGAAGGCACTTCCCCTATACCAGCTCCTGAAGAAAACCACTCATTTCGAGTGGAATGACAAGGCGGATGAGGCTTTTCTCCAGCTCAAGAAGATGTTTACCACACCGCCTGTCCTGGCCGTGCCTACTGATAAGGAGCCCATGCTCCTCTACATCGCCGCCACCAGTCGGGTGGTCGGCATGGTCATGGTAGTCTAACGCATGGAAGACGGCAAGGTTCTACCGGTCTAGAGACCGGTATATTATTTGAGTGAATTATTATCGGCTTGCAAGAAAAACTACCCCCAGTACCAGAAGATGTGCTACGGCATACACTTTGCTGCCAAAAAATTGAAGCCATATTTTCAAGAGCACCCTGTCATGGTTGTCTGCATTGCTCTGCTTGCCGAGATCATAGGCAACCGAGACGCTTCAGGCCGAGTGGCAAAATGGGCCATAGAGTTGGCCCCCCACACCATCTTCTACCAGCCTCGCACCACCATCAAGTCCCAGGTACTAGCCGACTTCCTTGTCGACTGGGCCAAGACCCAGTACCTGCCGCCAGCGCCGGACTCCACCCATTGGCGGATGCACTTTGACGGTTGAAAGATGCGCACCGGTTTCGGAGCCCGCATCATCCTCACCACTCTCAAAGGCGACAAGCTTAGATACACATTGCAAATCCATTTTGCCGCCTCCAACAATGTGGCCGAGTATGAGGCACTAATACACGGACTCCGTCTTGCCAAAGAACTCGGCGCTCGCCGGATTCTGTGTTACGATGACTCTGAGTTGGTGGTCCAGCGGTCGTCTGGCGAGTGGGACGCCAAGGATGCAAACATGGCAAGCTACTGCTTCCTCGTTCAGCAACTCAGCGGATATTTTGAAGGGTGTGAATTCCTCCATGTGCCACGAAGCGATAACGAGCAAGCAGATGCTCTGGCACGGATCGGCTCGACCCGACAAGCCATACCAGCCGGCGTATCCCTCCAGCGACTCCTCAAGCCGTCCGTCGAGCCATCGCCAGAGTCAGATTCTATCTTCGTGTCGGTTGCTCCTGAAACAGTTGGATCCGGCTCCAAAATTTCAGCAGTCGGCCCGGGAACTTCAGCAGGCGGCCCGGGGACTTCAGATCTCGGCCCGGGGAATTCGGCAGTCGGCCCGGGGACTTCAGCAGTCGGCTCGGGGATTTCAACAACGCAGCAAGTGGCGGCCGACTCTAGCCCGCCACCTCCCAACCCAGCCGCCCCAGTGCAAGTAGCAATACTCAAAGTGGAGGAGGTCTCAGCACCATCATGGGCTCAGCCCATCCTCAACTTTCTGGTAAACAAGGAGCTGCCAACCGAAGAGATCTCGGCCCGACAAGTGCAACTTCGGGCAGTAGCGTACACCATCATCAATAGGGAACTCGTAAGGCACAGCGTCACTGGTGTATACCAGCGCTGTGTAGAACTAGAAGAGGGCCAAGCAAGCCTCAAAGATATCCACCAAGGCGAGTGTGGCCACCACGCGGCCTCAAGCTCACTTGTGGCCAAAGCTTTTCGCCATGGTTTCTTCTGGCCGACTGCCCTAGAAGATGCAAAGGACTTGGTCAAGACAAGGAATGCCAAAAATTCAGCTCCAAGCAGAATTTGCTGGCTTCTGCACTCAAGACCATTCCCCTTGCCTGGCCTTTCACCGTCTGGGGACTGGACATGGTGGGACCATTCAGGAAAGCACGCGGCGGCATGACTCATATGCTTGTTGCCGTGGATAAATTCACCAAGTGGATAGAAGCAAAGCCAATCAACAAGTTGAATGGTCCGACTACTGTGACTTTCATTGCAGACATCACCACTCGGTATGGCGTACCTCACAGCATCATCACCGACAACGGCACAAATTTTGCCAAGGGAGCCTTGGCTCGTTTATGTGCGACACAAGGCATCCGACTAGACTTAGCGACCGCTGCCCTCCCATAGTCAAATGGCCAAGTTGAATGAGCAAACAGCCTCATCTTGTCCGGAATCAAGCCCCGATTGGTCGAGCCTTTGGAGCGTTCAGCCAGCTGCTGGATCGACAAGTTGCCGGCCGTCCTCTGGAGTCTGTGCACGACTCCGAACAAGTCAACCGGTTTCACCCCCTTCTTCCTCGTATATGGTGCGGACATCGAGTTCGACTCACCTTGCATCACCATGTACATCGAGGCAGAGGCAAAGGAAGCACGAGAAGACGGCATCGACCTGCTGGAAGAAGGCCGGCTGTTGGCACTCAACCGGTCCGCCATCTACTTGCAGGGTCTACGCCTCTACCACAGTCCGAAGATCAAGCCGAGATCCTTATAAGAGGGAGACCTTGTGCTCCGACTGATCCAGCGAACAACCGGCCAGCACAAGCTTTCGGCTCCTTGGGAGGGCCCTTTCATCATCAGCAAAGCCTTGGGCAATAACTCATACTACTTGATCGATGCCCAGAAGCCCGGGCGCGCAAGAGGGATGATTCCGGCAAGGAAACAGAGCGCCCATGGAGTGCAAACCTCCTTCGAAGATTTTACAGTTGAATGTTGTATGTATCGCACTCGGGGACTACCCTTTTCCTTTATCTATATGATAAGTATTATGCCTATAAATGTGTTATTCCATTTCTCCGCCTGAAATCGGGTCCGACCAATCAGCCCGGGGGGCTTGCCGCCTTGCACTATGTCGGTGTTTCCTGTAATCGGACAAGTAGTGTGTCAGCACCTACGCCCCCTCTTGCCATAAGGCACAGCTTGCAGAGCGGCTGTTTGCTTGGCAAGAGGTAAAGGCAAGAAATGGTGCCCACATGAAAAATGGATAAGGACCCAAACATTGACATAGGACAAGCCGGCCCTTCGCCTCACCAACCGGGTAAACAACCGGCCGGCCAGCCAGCCTCTTACTTAGATCGGAATGTTCCAATCAGTCAAAGTACTTGTCCTCCCACAATGGTGAAATACTTGACCAGGCTACAGTCCACATAGCGACTGACCGGCTGACAAGTAGGTACCAAGAGAGGACGGCAAAGGGAAAAAACCAAGGAATAAAAAGCAAGAAAGTCGGAACTCGGCCAAAGCACAGCCTATGTGGAAAATAATTTACATATCAAAGGCCCTCGGCCAACATTCAACATAGCTTGAATACACCCCACGGGTGGAATTGTGCAAATCTAACAAAGTTTGTGGAAAAGACTACTAAGCAGGAAAGGCTAAGATAAATTGGCTGCCTAAGCCAAAGGAGCAGCATGCGAGTCTGGCAGGTTGGTGGAGTTGGCGGCGCCGGCTGGTGGAGTGGTCGGCTGTTGAATCTCGGGGTGGTCGCCTTCTGCAGCAGTCGACGTGCTTGCACGTGGTTCGGTGCTGGAGGCACGATCGACTCGAGGCTGGCCGTCTGCTCCTACCTGCGGCGCGTCGTCTTCATCATCCTCGTCCTCCTCGTCTCCCCCCTCATCGCTAGAGGCTATCTTCTCTGTCGAGTCTTCGCTGTCAGCCGGGTTCAGACCGAACAATTCTTGCAGCGCTTCGGCGCCATTCTCATTCAGCTCAGGGACGAAGTCACCAGTATTGGTGTACTCGGCGACCGCTGACGCACGTATCGAGAGGTCACGATCCACCGCCGCCAACTCGGCACCGGCTTCCAGCCGAAACGTGGCCAACTGTGCTAGATCTAGCCCAGGATACCATGCCTTGGCGAACTCCAAGGCCCGTCGCGGTCCTGCTCGGGCCGCGGAACCCTTCCATGCCTCAAGGCAGCCGGTGGCCACTTCCAGCCAGTCGGCAATCCGACTGGGGGTACGTGGGCTTGCTTGTCTGGCCAGATGGCGGCGACCGCCTGAGCCCCAACGCGTTGCAGCCAGCGGAGCATCCAGTGGGCCGGCTGAAGACGAGCCTGAATGCCGAGGAGCTGCTCGACGAGGGTCCGAGGGGCGTCTGCGGCAATCGCCGCGCCACCCGCCCGTTGCTCCTTGCAGCGAGCCTCAATGGCCTCGTTGGCAGCGGTGGAATGTCCGGGGAAGTAGTCTGCACAAGCAAAAACATCAAGTCAGAAGTCAGAAGCAAGTGGCCGTTTCGTTTGACCACCAACAGCAGAAAGAAGAGAAGAAATCTCACCATTGACTATGTCTTCAATCTGGCCATAACCAGCAGTCAGCGCCGCCTCCTTCTCAGTCCAACCCGAGCGTTCGGTCTTGAACTCGGCCAGGAGACGGACCTCGTTGTCCTCCGCTTGCTTCAGGGCCGTCTTGTGATGTGCCGCCTAGTCTGCCAACTGCTTGATTAGGTGGTCGCGCTCCTAGGCCACCATGTTGCATTCGTCCTCCTTGGCGCGTAGTGCGGTGTTGGCTTCGCCCAGTTGCTATTCCTAGGTGGCGTTGGTCTCCGAAAAAGAAAGAGAAGAAAAAATATCAACAATCAAGAAAAGAAGGAGAAGTGGTTGCCTGGAATATCTGGCCCGACTGCTCAGCAGTCGGCCTGCATCTCGGGGACTATAGCCCATTGGTGCGCTGACGCGCCCCCGCGAAGAGAAGAAGATGGAGTGCTTACTCCGGGTTTCCGCCTAGTCGGCGGTCCGTTGGTCCAGCTCTCGGACATGAGCATTGAAGCTGGCCACGCGGATGTTGTGGTAGTCCTGCAATGAGGCAACGAAAAGGGAAGTTAGTCAGAAGCTGAGAACCCACTATGCAGTTCCAGGCCGCCTGCTCAGCAGCCGGCCCAGAACTCGGGGACTACACCCAGTGGGTCCGTTGGCGCGCCCCCACCGAAGACTACATAAACAAAACAAGAAGCAAGTCGCATACCC
Organism: Triticum aestivum; assembly: GCF_018294505.1. Classification (NCBI taxonomy): domain Eukaryota; kingdom Viridiplantae; phylum Streptophyta; class Magnoliopsida; order Poales; family Poaceae; genus Triticum; species Triticum aestivum. The sequence goes on from NC_057797.1 coordinate 195,567,417, forward strand.
CGAATGGCATCCTGCGTCTTCACAAACGCCTTCATGCATTGCGAGAGGGTAGTGGCTTCAGACCCGAAGTCAGCCTGGACGTCCCGCGCCGCCTTGATCAAGGCGCTCGTCCCGTCTCCGCGCACCCACTCTATCGGCGTGGTGCTGGTAGCTTCGGCCTTGGGAGCCAATGAGCCGGCGCTCCCAGTCTCCATCGCCCTCGGTGCCGATGCTGCTTTCTCTACACGTTGGCGCACTAGAGTGCATGCCGCGGGAGCCAACCCCACCACCAACCCGCCTCGAGCTGGTGGTTCCAATGGGGCAGCCGGCTGGGCGCCCTACGCGTCTGCAGTCGGCGAAGCCTCAAGCCTCAATCTTCGGCAGGACAGCGTTGCCGCCATTTCTCTCAATGACCGGCTGGTAACCGCAGGCTCCTCCTTCCAGCACGCGGGATCTCCGATGCTGGCGGCGCGGAGCGTAGGGGGATGATAAGTTGGGGTGCCTGATGATGCGCGGCATCCTCTACCCGCTTCTCCGCTACAACATTGGCTTGGGCCTTAGTCGCCGCGTATGTGTCCGCCTGCGCCGCCCTGGCGGCAGCCGCCTTGTCAGCCTCCGCCTTCTTGGCGGCGGCTTCCTTCTCGTCCCACTCCTGCCATGCGTTCTGTTCCCGTGCCTCCCGTAGGTCGGCGGCTAGGTCTATATAGCGGGTATTGGAGGAGACCTCCACCGTCCTGACAACAGAGGCTCAGGACGACCGCTCAAGAGAGAGTGGAGCCCTGCTCAGAAGAAAAGATAAAAAAGGAGATTTAGAAGGAATCAGGAAGATAAAGTATAAAAGAAGGCACAAGGAGAGTTGAGGACTTACGCCGACACCATTGGAGGCTACTTGGGGGCCTTCTGGAACTTGTCCGCTTTCACGGCGGCCTCGTGCCACTTGGTCACAGTGGCCGTGTCCTTGGTTGCGGCGGCCGAGTGTCTGGGCTTCTTGAGGTGGCTGCCGTAAAGCAGCGGGCCTCGGCGTTTAGGCCCACCGCGTGGTGCTGATGGTGCAGCTGAGGAACTCAGCCCTGCCTTGTGGGAAGGCGGTGGACGACGACGCGCCTCCTCCTCCTCCCCCCCATCCTCCTCCTCATCGTCATCCAGCCAGTCCTCCATGCCGCCTCTTCCTCCGGAGCCGCCTGCTCCTCCACCACCTGTGGCGTCGTCTTCCAGGGCGGCCGCCCCCAAGTCAGGGTCCGCAACATCGCTCACGTCCCGGTCTGGCTGGTAGACGATGTCGGCGTCCGACTAGGAGGGGAGGATCTGCATCACAGTCGATCTGATTAGTCGGCAAATCAGAGCCTGGCAGAAAGAAGAAAGAAGAATCAAGAGCTTACCATAGGCGGGGGGTTGGCGCAGGAGTACGGCCGCTTGCCGAATCGCCACCTCCCCTCGTCAAGCTTGAGCTCCATGATCTCGTTCACCATGAGAGCCACCTCTGCAGTCGGCATATCCTTGGTGCACGTCCGGCACGGGTCGCGGTGCTCGCTCATCTGGCTCATCATGTGCGGTCGGCGTTGGAGCGGCAGGACCCGGCGCACCACAAAGGTGACCAGCAAGTCGGACGCCTTGAGGCCCTCTGACTCCGTCATCACCTTCCGGCGGGTGATGGCGGCGGAGGCGTCTTCCGACAGCGACTTTGGCTTGAAACCCCAGTTGATGCGGGTCATGGCAGGCGGGCCTGCCACATAAGGCGGCAGGTTGATGAAGTCGCGCGCCAGGTCGACGTTCTTCACGTAGAAATACGACTTCTACCACAACTTCACCGACTGGATCAGCTTGATGGATGGGAATGCGTTTCCAAAACCCGGACGCCGCACTGCGATGAAAGCTTCGCACTGCGCCGCCTCTTCCCTAGTGGTAGTGCTGAGCTTGCTGTAGAAGAAAGCTCCAGAGAGCTTGATGGTGGGGAGGATGCCGAGATACCCTTCGCACAGGGTGACGAAGGCTGACGGCAGCACCATCATGTTTGTTGTGAGGTGGTGCGGATGGAGTCGATAGAAGGCTAAGAAGGCGCGGAGGAAGTCGCTCGCGGGCAGGACGAAGCCGCGGAGGAAGTGCGAGCGAAAGATGATGCGCTCGCCTTCCTCCGGCACCGCGCGAGGTCTCCTTGGCGGGCAGCATGCGCACCCTAACACGGTCTGTGCCGGGCAGGCGCCATGTGTCTCGAAGGAAGGTGCGGTGGTCATCATGGACGTTTGAGCCGTCCTAGTCGCCGGAGCGTTCCATGGTGGCTTGAGCTCGGCACGGTGAAGGAGAGCGGCAAGCACGCGTACTCACGACCAATAAGAAGAGAGAGGGTCGGCGGAGAAGAAGCTCGACGACAACGGCGAGCCGCGGCAGCACCGCAGAGAGCGTGGAGTGCAACAACGGTGTGGAAGAAGAAACAGTGACGGGAGGGCGCGCGTGCCTCTGCCCCTCCCCTCTCCCCCTACTTATAGCCCTCTGGCTACGACGCCAAGGGGGCGGGCGTGGGATCGTGGGATTTTACGCCCATGACCCGATGGCCCCGCACTTACCGTGTCGTAATGGCGCATGGTAAAAGCGCGCGGGATCCCAACCGCCTGCCTCGACCGCAGCAGATCCGCGCGCGTGCCGAGGCCCGATAGTGGCGGGCTCGGCCTGCTCATGCATGCCATTGAGCGGCCGACCCAGCTAGCTATCACCGCGTGGCGCGCATGAGGCGGGCGGCTAGCCTAGGCGCCTAACTAGCACGCCGCGTGCTTCCCGCCGTGACTATTCGAATTCCACCAGTTGGCCTGTCAGGCCCGGGCCGGCTCCTGGCAGCCGGCAGTCCAGAAGACGGACCGTGCAAGCAACCAAAAGTTTACGGAGTAGGAAGCTGCCGGGGCACCTCCCCCTTGTTAGCCGTGGCGACCCGCCAGCTTCGTGAACTACTGTCAGAGTTATTGGCAATGGGTAGCCTCATCCGCTCCCCATGATCTTTCAAGACAACGGGGCCGACTGCGCCCCTCGAGCCTCAAATATTGATCGCCGCCTTCTTGTGGCCGGCTGGTCCAAGCGGCCGGCTGCGAGAGGGGCCGACTGCGAGAGGGGCCGGCTTCTAGCAGGATGCCCCAAACGCCCTCAAAGTCTATGCCATTGTGAATGCGGTGAGACGAGGTGTGGCTACAGAGAAGCTTGCCACCCTCGAATCCAGGGCGAGCCATGGCTACAGTGTGCCGTACCGGCTGGTGATCTCCTGCACGGCGCAGCACTGTAGTCCCTCCACCCATGACATCACCCAAGACAGAAGGGGCCGAGTTCCCATGAAGGGCTATTGGTACGGCTCGCAGGCGGCAGGCCCAACTATCCCGTGGAAAGCCAGAAGGCGGCAGGCTAGGCCAGCTGGCTTGAGGGGATGCCGGCTTCCAGCAGGCGGCCCTCCCCCTCTTAAGAGTTTGTGCACCATCAGTTGGGAGAAATAGGGAATGGCTATAATGAACGACCGCCAGGCGGCGGGACTATAGCCACGCCTCCCCCGACAGAGCAAGTGTCATTAGAAGCACGACTACAGTGATGAGCCGCCAGCAAGGCCTGCCAGTCGGCCAAGTACAATACAGCCGGCAGGGCCCACCAGTCGGCGGGCCCCAGCTGCCAGCGGAGAAGCCGACCACAAGAGACACTAACGGCCTGGGCCTACACCCGGCCGGATAACCATTGTACCCTTGGGGGGTAGGCCTATATAAACCCCCCGGGGCACCCATGCAAAAGGTTCAGATTTTTAGAGAAACACACACATAGAGAGGGAGTTAGGGCTAGCCTTGTTCTTCTTCCTTCTCTAGAGAAACAACTCAAGGAGCAATCTTGAATCCACTCTTGTTGAGTTAGTGATCATGCGGAGACCCCGCAAAGCAGGACTAGGGGTGTTATCTCCTAGGAGAGCCCCGAACCTGGGTAAGATCCGTCGGCTTGCATGACTTCGCCTCATCCCGTTTCCTGGCACCGGCGACGTCTTATTAGCCCCCTCCATGATAAGCCATCCTTTGGCATATGTCGCACGAGACCCCCAACAATACTGATGTTCGTTAGAAGAAAGAGGGGATGCCACTCGGGGCAACCCCAAGCTTAGTTGCTTGCTCTCTTTGGATAATAGCTTGGGATGTTGCGGCATCCCCAAGCTTAGGCTCTTCTTACTCCTTATTCCTTCATCCGTCGTAAGATAACCCAAAACTTGAAAACTTCAATCACACAAAACTCAACAAAACCTTCGTGAGATCCGTTAGTATAAGAAAACAAATCACTTCTATAAGTGCCGAAGCAAACCAATTCATATTTTGTTCTTGCATTATATCTACTATATTCCAACTTTTCTGTGGCAAAAACTCATCAAATAAAACCATAGAATCGTCAAAACAAGCACACAATGCAAAGAAAACAGAATGTGTCAAAAATAGAACAATCTGTAGCAATCTGGATGTTTCAAATACTTCTGTAACTCCAAAACTCTGGAAAATTGGGAAGACCTGGTAAATTTGTATATTAATATTCTGCAAAAAGAATTGGTATTTTATCGCTCTCTGGTTAAAAATGAGAATTGTTTTCGTGAGCGCAAAAGTTTCTGTTTTACACCAAGATTGAACAACTATCACCCAAGAAGATCCTAAAGGATTTACTTGGCACAAACACTAACTAAAACATAAAAAACACAATAATAACAGTAGCATAATTGTGCTAACACACAAGAAAAGAAAGCAAAAAGCAAAATTAAATTTATTCATTGGGTTGCCTCCCAACAAGCCCTATTGTTTTTACGCCCCTAGCTAGGCATCAAATTTTATTGATGCTCACAAGAAAGAAAATAATTGAAACACAAATAGAGCATCATATAGCATGTGAAAAACAAGTTTAAGTCTAACATACTTCCTATGCATAGGCATTTTAAAGGAAAGCAAATTATCAAAACAAGTAAAGACTAGCATATGCAAGGAAGAAGATTAAAACATAGACAATCTCAACATGAAGAAAGGTAATTTAGTAGCATGAAAATTTCTACAACCATATTTCCCTATCTCATAATAATTATATGTGTGATCATATTCAATTTCAACAATATAGCTATCACATAACATATTCTCCATATGATCCACATGCATGCAACATTGACACTCTTCCAAAATAGTGGGATTATTTTTACCTAAAGTTGACTCTCTTCCTAACCCACTTTCAATATTATTGCAAGCATATTCATCATGAGGTTTAAATAAATTTTTAAGATCATAAGAATCATTGTCACCCCAATCATGATGATTGCAATAAGTAGCAGACATAGCAATATTAGCATCCCCAGGCTTGGGGTTTCCATATTATTAGCACAATTGACATAAGTATAATTTATAATAACATAATTGCAATCATGCTTTTCATCAAAGGAGCTATCATGAATCACTTCATAAATTCCTTCTTTTAGAACTTCACCACAATTTCCAGATTCATGAATATCAAGCAAAACTTCATAAAGATAATCTAGTGAACTCAATTCACTAGTAATGGGTTCATCATAATTGGATCTCTTGAAAAGATTAGCAAGTGGATGATTATCCATATCAATTGATTTTTATCAAGCGAAGAGGCAAGCAAATAGAAGACACGTGGCAACACAAGCAAACATGAGATCTGACGAGAAAACGGCGAACGAAAAAGAGGGCGAATAAAAATGGCAATTTTTTCTGAAGTGGTGAAGAGGAAAACAAGAGCTAAATGGCAAATAATGTAAATTGCGAGGAGATGAGATTTGTGATTAGGAATCTGGTAGATGTTGATGGTCTTCCCCGACAACGGCGCAAGAAATTCCTTTTGATTGCGGCTCGAAGCTACATCAGTATTTCCCCAAAGAGGAAGGGATGATGCAGCACAGCGACGGTGGGTATTTCCCTCAGTGATGAAACCAAGGTTATCGAACCAGTAGGAGAACCAAGCAACAACACGTAAATGACACCTGCACACAAATAACAAATACTTGCAACCCGATGTATTAAAGGGGTTGTCAACCCCTTTCGAGTAAGGGTGCCAGAAATTGGCAAACAAACGTGAATAAATTGTAGCAGATTGATACATCGAACGCCAAATAAAATAAATTGCAGCAAAGTATTTTTGTATTTTTGGGTTTAATAGATCTGAAAATAAAAGGCAAATAAAATAGATCAGAAAGGCAAATAATATGAGAAAGAGACCCGGGGGCCGTAGGTTTCACTAGTGGCTTCTCTCGAGAAAAATAGCAAACAATGGGTAAACAAATTATTGTTGGGAAATTTATAGAACTTCAAATAATCATGATGATATCCAGGTAATGATCATTATATAGGCATCACGTCCAAGATTAGTAGACCGAATCCTTCCTGAATCTACTACTATTACTCCACACATCGACTGCTAGCCAGCATGCATCTAGTGTATTAAGTTAATGGAGAAAAGTAGTAATGCAATAAGAATGATGACATGATGTAGACAAGATCTATTTATGTAGAAATAGACCCCATCGTTTTATCCTTAGTAGCAACGATACATACGTGTCGGTTCCCCTTCTGTCACTGGGATCAAGCACCGTAAGATCAAACCCACTACAAAGCACCTCTTCCCATTGCAAGATAAATAGATCAAGTTCGCCAAGCAAAACCCAAATATCGGAGAAGAAATACGAGGCTATAAGCAATCATGCATATAAGAGATCAAAGAAACTCAAATAACTTTCATGGATAAAAAGAGATAGATCTGATCATAAACTCAAAGTTCATCGGATCCCAACAAACACATCACAAAAGAGTTACATCATATGGATATCCAAGAGACCATTGTATTCAGAATCAAATGAGAGAGAGGAAGCCATATAGCTACTAACTATGGATCCATAGGTCTACAAAGAAATACTCATGCATCATCCGAGAGGCACCAATGGAAGTGATGAACCCCTCCGTGATGGTGTCTAGATTGGATCTGGTCGTTCTGGACTCTGCAGTTGCTGGAATTGATTTTTGTCAACTCCCCTAGGGTTTCTGGAATATTGGGGTATTTATAGAGCAAAGAGGCGGTCCGGGGGGCACCCGAGGTGGGCACAACCCACCAGGGCGCACCTAGACCTTTAGGCGGGCCCTGGTGGGTTGTGCTCCCCTCGGAGCACCCCTGAGGGAGTCCTGGATTAGGGGGTATCCGGACAGCTGGACTATATTGTTTGGACGGACTGTTGGACTCTGAAGATACAAGATTGAAGACTTTGTCCCGTGTCCGTATGGGACTCTCCTTGGCGTGGAAGGCAAGCTTGGCAGTATGGATATGTAGATCTCCTTCCTTGTAACTGACTCTATGTAACCCTAGCCCCCTCCGGTGTCTATATAAACCAGAGGGTTTAGTCTGTAGGACCAACAACACACAATCATACCATAGGTTAGCTTCTAGGATTTAGCCTGTTCAATCTCGTGGTAGGTCAACTCTTGTAATACTCATATCATCAAGATCAATCAAGCAGGAGTAGGGTTTTACCTCCATCGAGAGGGCCTGAACCTGGGAAAAAACATCGTGTCCCCCATCTCCTGTTACCATTCTCCTAGATGCACAGTTCGGCACCCCCTACCCAAGATCCGCCGGTTTTGACACCAACATTGGTGCTTTCATTGAGAGTTCCTTTGTGTCGTCATTGTTAGGCTTGATCGCTCCTTCAATCATCGATAGCAATGCAGTCCAGGGTGAGACTTTTCTCCCTGGACAGATCTTTGTATTCGGCGGCTTCGCACTGCGGGCCAACTCGCTTGGCCATCTGGAGCAGATCGAGAGTTACGCCCCCGGCCACTAGGTCAGGTTTGGAAGCTTAAACTACATGGCCGACATCCGCGGAGACTTGATCTTTGATGGATTCGAGCCCCTGCCGAGTGCGCCGCACGGTCGCGATGAGCATGATTTAGCTCTACCATCGGACAGTGTTCAGGAGACCGCACCGGCAACCGCTTCGACCCTCAATTCGGAGCCAATTGCGCCATCCGTGGACGGGTGGATAGACCCCGCCTCGGAGGCCGCATTCTCAGCGGCGATCGAGCTGAGTATCGACCTTACCCTTCACGAGAGCCATGACGCCAAACTGCCGGATTCTTCCCTGGCCACGGACTCCGAACCGCCTGCGCCCATGCCTATCGAATCCGACCGGGCGCCGATCATGGAGTTCACCTCCACGGATATCTTTCAGCACTCGCCCTTCGGTGACATACTGAACTCATTAAGGTCTCTCTCCTTGCCAGAAGAGTCCTGGCCGAACTATGTCCTTCAGGATTGGGATGCGGATGACGAAGAAATTCGCTGCCCACCCACCACCCACTTAGTAGTCACTATCGATGATTTGACCGACATGCTCGACTTCGAATCCGAAGACATCGATGGTATGGACGATGATGCAGGAGACGAACAAGAACCACAGCCCACAGGGGTGCCGCACACCCCCTATGTTTCACCGATGAGGTGCTGGACCATGAATTTCTAGAGGGATTCAAACCTGTAAACATAGAGGCGTACAACAGAACGACAGACCCTGGGGTCTGGATTGAGGACTACATCCTCCATATCCACATGGCTCGAGGAGACGATCTCCATGCCATCAAGTACTTACCCCTCAAGCTCAAAGGGCCAGCTCGGCACTAGCTTAAAAGCCTCCCCGAAAACTCCATTAGAAGCTAGGAAGAGCTCGAGGACGCTTTTCGGGCAAATTTTGAAGGGACCTATGTCCGACCACCGGATGTAGACGACTTAAGTCATATAACTCAACAGCCCAGAGAGTCAGCCCGAAAGCTTTGGAACAGGTTTCTCACTAAAAAGAACCAAATAGTTGACTGTCCGGATGCCGAAGCCTTAGCAGCTTTCAAGCACAGCATTCGAGATGAATGGCTTGCGAAACACCTCGGCCAAGAAAAGCCGAGAACAATGGCAGCATTAACAAGCCTCATGACCCGCTTTTGCGCGGGCAAGGACAGCTGGTTAGCCTGATGTAGCACTAGCGGCCCAAGTACATCCAAAGTCAGGGACAAAAACGGGAAGCCAAGACGCAGCAAAAACAAGCGCTAGAATAAAGAAGACAGCTCGAAGAGCACGGTGGTAAACGCCGGATTCAGAAGCTCTCGGCCAGGTCAGCAAAAGCTGCACTCCAAAGGCAACAGAGACAAACTATCCAGCCTGAACAAGATTCTGGACAAACTATGTCAGATCCACAGCACCCCCGATAAGTCTGCAAATCATACCCATAAAGAATGTTGGGTCTTCAAGCAGTCCGGCAAACTCAACACCAAACACAAGGGGCAGGATACACCAAGCAAAGACGAGGATGAGCATCCCAAGCAAAGCACTGGGGAACAGAATAAATTCCCACCAGAAGTCAAAACAGTAAATGTGTTACATGTGCTGAAGGGGAGAAACAAAGCGGCACTCCTAGAGACACAAGCCCCAGGGCCTATCACTGCGGAGTTCTACCACTAGTCGTCCAAACCGATCACCTTTGACCATCGGGATTACTCGGCAAGTATACAGCATGCAGGATGGGCTGCCTCGGTGTTAGACATGATAATTGACGGATACCACTTCACAACAGTCCTGATGGACGGCGGTAGTAGTTTAAACCTGATATATCAGGACACAGTCCGCAAAATGGGGATAGACCCAACAAAAATCAGCCATAGCAATACTACCTTTAAAGGAGTAACGTCAGGCCCAGAAGCCCATTGCACGGGCTCCCTGCTACTGGAGGTTATATTCGGCTTTCCCGATAACTTCCGCAGCGAAAAGTTAACCTTCCACATCACTCCGTTCCAAAGTAGATATCAAGCACTACTCGGACGCAAAGCTTTTGCTCGCTTTAACACAATACGACATTACGCTTCTCTCACGCTTAAGATGCCCGGTCCACGTGGCATCATTACAGTAAATGGAAATATTCAGCGCTCCTTGCACGCGGAAGACCGTGCGGCTGCCTTGGCAGCCGCACACTAGACGGCCTCACCAACTAGAGCATCTGATAGGTCATTAAGACCACCGACACGGTTAGACGAGTCCAGTGTAGCTATATATAATTGATAAAGTTTTGATGGCTATACCTCTATAACAATACAAGGGGCTCAACGCATGTAAACAAGTGACAATTAGGCTCAACTTTACTCATCTTGAACTGTACATGGTTTATTTAGTATAACCTACCTTTTTGCATGACAACTTTTCAACTAAGTTCCTCTCTTTTTCAGATGACCATCGTGCTACACCTGTCCAGGATATGGCACAACGGAGACACATGCGCGGACGTGTAGTAGGGACCCGTTCCAAGGATTCTTTTTAGATTAAGACCCTACGTAAACCTTTTTTACTGTCTCTTGTTGATACACATCCACTGGATTCTCAATACAACTGAGAAGGATGCTGACGTATTGGCATGTGGCCATGTCAGAATACTGCACATACCTGGACACCAGGGGCTTATTATAAAGGCCACTGTTTAGCCTGGTTTACATCATAAAGACCGAATACCTTAGGGAGTGTTCGGCGTCGCGAGTTTGGCCCTATATGCATCAGCTCCGAATCATGTCTTTGGTCAAATGTTGGGTTTGCCCGGCTCCTGTGTTTTGCTGCCTTACGTTCCGCTCTATCGGCTAGGGCGGCACCAGGAGAACTACTGTGACTGTGCCCTGGTTCATCTGGACGAGCACCTTAGTAGATAAAGCCGAAAACTGACTGTCATGATATAGCGTGAGACTGGTCAACCACTTGACCACCTAGCGGAATCTTCGGGATTTCTCCGCCTTAAAGAAGGGTCGTTTCCCGGCCAGGCATGTACGCACCCCGAATTTCTCCTCTGGCTAAGTGAAAGTGTTAAAGCATTATAGTCCGATTGCCTAGTTCGCTGCGCTATCACCTCCTTAATGGACCAAGACGTTGGATCAAGTGTGAACATGCGTCTTCTGCGAGCACCCCCGCATTATATGCGTGGGGGCTAAAGCCGACGACTGCCATCTTTCACGTTATATACATATATACATAAACGGCCAAACAGGAGGCATCATAGTACTTTCTGGCAAAAGTATAAATATAGCCTTGATAAACTCAATAAAACCTTGTTTTTACAATGGGAATACATGTCACTAGAACATAATATTCTTCGAGCATTGAGCCTCTATCGAACGAGCACCTTCAAGGACTTCTTCAAAGTAGTGCTCAGCAGCCACTCGGCTTACGGCCGAACCCTGTGTCGCAACAGTGGTGGCCTCCATCTCCGCCCAGTATGTCTTGACACGGGCAAAGGCCATCCGCGCACCCTCTATGCACGCCGATCTCTTTAGAGCATTGATGCGTAGCACTGCACCAAGGAACTGCTGCACCAAACTAAAATAACTGTTCGGCTTTGGCCTTTCCGGCCATAGATGATCCACAACAGACCTCATGGCGAGTCCGGACAAATCTATTCAGCTCGGCCCATTCGTCCAACCGATCAGTCAATGGAAGTGGATGCTCTGGAACGTTAAATTGTGACCAGAATAGCTTGTCCACTTCGCAATCTTTTTGATCTCGGAAGTATTCGGCCGCGTCGGCAGCACTAGCCGCTAAGTCCAGATATGCGTCCACAGAACTCCACAACCGGTCCAAAGGGGAGTACCTAGAATCTCCGAACTTCATCCGCAGCATAAAGGGCTTCCCAATCGCGATATCCCCGGCTTGACGCAGCTCCTCCTTCATCGCTCTCATTGCAGAGCGGGTGTCTTTGGTCGCCATCGTGGCCTTCTCCAGGTCTGTCCTCTTTGCTTGATCTTTCTCTTCGAGAAGCTCGTAATGGTCAGCGACATTCTTCAATTCCACAGCCATCCCGGATATTTCCTCCTTGCTTTGGTAGTGAGCAGCCTGTTCGGCTTTCAGCTCGTCGATTGCCTTTAGGGCAGCCGCATCACTTTTCCTGGCTTGTTCTTTGGCTCGGGCAAGTTCCGCCCGAAGGTTCTCCACGGCCGCAGCTTCATCTACATTCACACACATGTTATAGATACTGGCATCATGCTCCTCCTCCCATGTGTCACCAGAGGAATCACATACCCTGTGCCTCGTCAAGCCGCTTGTTGACAAGTACAATGTCGGCATCTGCCACATCAAGCTGCCGCTTTAGCTCGGCAAACTCATCAGTCCGGCTAGCCACCAGACCCTCCGCCACCTGCATATTAAGGCGGCACGATTATTCCTGGGACTGTGATCCTCTGTGCGATGTCGTCTTCGATAGCACCCAGAGTCTCAGGGGCTACTATCTACATAGGGCACATCTAAAAATGTGTGGTACTATAAAAAATGTACATCATTTCGCGTACCACAAAACCCGTCAGTAGACTCATAAAGGCTTCATGCAACCCGCTTTCGGCAGACGAAATCCTTTCAATCACCGTACCCATCAACGTGCGGTGCTCTTCTGAGATAGCCGCTTGCTCTAGCAGATCCCTAAGTACATCCGATCATACACCAGATGGTGCCGGACTCTTTCGATTGCCCTCTTCAAGGGCCGGATACTAAGGACTTCGGGTGGCCATAGGATTACCTTCTGGCCTTGCGGATCAGGAGAAACCCTCAACGATGACACCTAGGGGTCGCCCGCCTCATGAGGCGGTATGGCAGGGGGAGGCGTTTCGCTATCCATCATCTCTGGAAGAAGATCCCCTGAAGACGAGCTGTGCTGAGAAGGGCTAAGATCCGAACTACAAGATAAATGCTTTGGTTATTTTCCTCAGAAGTAAAGCGAGATATTTTCATTACTAAGTACCCTTTTACTTACAACTTGGTGGAGGGCTGATCCCCTTGAGGGCATAGTGCGGCCGGGGTATCCCCCAGGGTAGGACCCTCCGGCAAAGATTTCTTCCCCCATTTGGAGACCATGGTCTCCGGGTCATCAGAGGCGATCCTCTTCCTTCCCTGGGGAGAGGAAGTTTCAGTTCCTCCTCCCCGGTTAACCTCCTTCGTGGAGCCGCTAGCCTCCTTGTCCCCCCTTTATATTCTCCTGAGGGCGCTTGATAAGGCGCGATCTCCAGCATCCTGGTTAGCGCGGGATTTGGTGATGTCTCAGGGAGGGGGGCCGGACACCAGAACAACTTTGCCTTCGCTATCCAATCCTGGTCAAAGAGCGGCTTTTTTAGGGCGACGTTGCGATAAATAAATGGACAGTGTGTTTGGATGCGGGGCTACTTACTTGGGTATCCAAGCAATTGCAGCTCAGACCTGCAACCTCAGTGATGTCCAGACACATTATTTGTGGTCCGGAGAACAATTTGTACATCTCCTCGGGCGTCATGCCAAGGAAGTGTTGAATAGCCCGCGGTCCTTCTGGGTTGAATTCCCACATGCGAAGGGGCCGGCGTTTGCAAGGCTGGACTCGACGAACTAGCATAACTTGCACTACCATAAGTCCATAACTAGACTGAAATCTCTCTCAAAGAGATCTCGGATACGGTTTTGCAGTATTGGCACATCCTTGGCTGGACCCCAGCTCAGCCTCCTGCTGATCCATGACATCAGTTTTGGTGGGGGGCTTGAGCGAAAGGTGGGGGCAGCTACCCACTTGGCACTTCGGGGAGCTGTGATGTAGAACCACTCCCGCTGCCACAATCCGGACACCTCTAGGAAGCTACCCTCAGGCCAGGGAGCATCAGCGATTTTGCTTATTAAAGCGCCTCCGCACGCTGTGTGCTGCCCCTCGATCATCTTCGGCTTAACATCAAAGGTCTTGAGCCATAGGCCAAAGTGAGGGGTAATGCGGAGGAAGGCCTCACATACGACAATAAATGACGAAATGTGAAGAAGGGAATCCGGGGCTAGATCGTGAAAATCTAGCCCATAATACAACATAAGACCCCTAACAAAGGGATCCAGAGTGAGGCCTAGTCTTCGGAGGAAGTGGGAGACGAACACGACGCTCTCGTTGGGTTCGGGAGTAGGGACGACCTGCCCTCAGGGAGGCAGCCGATGCGAAATTTCAGTGGTCAGATATCTGGCCTCTCTCAACTTCTTGATGTCCTCCTCCGTGACGGAGGAGGGCATCCACCGACCTTGAAGGTTGGATCCGGGCATAGTTGAAGGTCCAAAGCACCTGACCTGAGTTTTTGGGTGTTAGAACTCGAGGCGGGGGAAGGATTTGATTGAGCATGAGAGGAAAAAAAAGCCTTGTCCCCTTTATAAAGAGGGTGAATATCAAGCGCCCTCCTCGTGGCCGTTTGGGACTTGCCTAAGATATAGGAGTCCTACCAATTGGCATGGTTGGGTTACCCATGTCAGTATTGATGAGAATTCCGTGATAAGGGGGACATGATCTCTGCTTTGACAAGACGTGCCAAGGAAACCGCCTCGCGAAACACGCTGAGATGGGTTATGAAAAACAATTCGAATAAAGACCTGGCTGTGGTGTGATGTCACACTACGGGGTACGTCAGCAAATTAGATTTGTGGAAATATTATTCTATCTATGGTGGTATGTGGAACTCGTTTTGCAGAGCCGAACATGATCCTTGTGTTCAAAATCTTCTATGAAGTATTCGGAGGAGGAACCCGCCTTGCAATGTCGAAGACAATCTGCACGCCGGACTCGTCGTCATTGAAGCCTGGTTCAGGGGCTACTGAGGGAGTCCTGGATTAGGGGGTATCCGGACAGCCGGACTACATCCTTTGGCCAAACTGTTGGACTATGAAGATACAAGATTGAAGACTTCGTCCCTTGTCCGGATGGGACTCTCCTTAGCGTGGAAGGCAAGCTTGGCAGTACGGATACGTAGATCTCCTTCCTTGTAACCGACTCTGTGTAACCCTAGCCCCCTCCGGTGTCTATATAAACCGGACGGTTTAGTCCGTAGGACCAACAACACACAATCATACCATAGGCTAGCTTCTATGGTTTAGCCTCTTCGATCTCATGGTAGATCAACTCTTGTAATACTCATATCATCAAGATCAATCAAGCAGGAGTAGGGTTTTACCTCTATCGAGAGGGCCCGAACTTGGGTAAAAACATCGTGTCCCCCGTCTCCTATTACCATTTGCCTAGATGCACAGTTCAGGACCCCCTACCCGAGATCCGCCGGTTTTGACACCGACAACCCCCCAGGCGCTTCTCCGGCCCATTGGATGTCTTATGGTCCAAAAAATCCACAAAAAGTTTCGTTGCCTTTGGACTCTGTTTGATATTGATTACATGCGATGTAAAAAACATGCAAAAAACAACAACTGACACTTGGCACTATGTCAATAGGTTAGTACCAAAAACTTATATAAAATGACGATAAATGATTATAAAACATCCAAGAATGATAATATAACAGCATGGAACAATCAAAAATTAGAGATACGTTGGAGACGTATTAGTGGGCACTTGGCAGATTACAATCTTCTGCAAAACAAGGTCCGTCCAACTAACGTGGTAATATAGATGACTTGGACTGCGTCGGTAAAACCCTATATAATCCAACGGAGGTAGGATAATCTCATGGGAGGTCTGGAAGTTGACGAGCACCAAATTTCTCCCGTCTTCTATGATGACAACCATCCAGTGGGAGTTCATGCCGACCCAGTACATACCTGGCAAGAAGTTTCAGGCGATGGTGAATGGATCGAAGTCGAGGGAAATGATGTACGGCGACCCACTACAGACCTGCAAAGAAGTTTCGGCTAATGGAGGGCGGACAGAAGTCAAGGGGCATCATGTACGCCTCCATATCATGGTGAGCAAATCTCGCAAGACCAGATAGCAGCAAGCATGGTGTTTTGAAAAGCTTAGGCCTCGCTTCGACGATGGCCGTGTGCATGTCCGTTGAGCATGCAGCCAGTCGCACGACGCTCAACATATCCATACACACGAACAATAGAGGTTGAGGATGTCACTGGGGATATTGCTCCAATTGCGGCTCATATGGATGTTGTGCGGTTCGCATTCGGCCATGGTGGAGTTTGGAAGGTGGGGATTTGGGGGGGCTTGATTTATGAGGGAGAAGGTTCTCGGTGCTGGAGCGGCTAGCGACGGAATAGTCGTACTAGGGGAGGTGAGCGAGGCGAGGGTACGCGGGGGGCACAGTGAGATGATGAAGAGTGACCCAGGATCTCCGGCGAGATGGAGATGGAGATGGAGTGGTGCTAGGGGAGAGGGAGACGAGGCGAGGCATGCTATACATCGGCGGTGACAGTGACTGCACAGTGCACGACATGAGGCTGACTTTGGTAACCTGAACATGATGAGGACATCAATACCATTGTTACAACACCCACAACCCCTACTGCTACATATACTAGAGGAAGTACAAGAGCTCGCACATGCCAATTAAATTATCAGGTACTTTCGTTTCTTGGTAATAATTGTAATGTTCATGAGAATATGATGCTGCCTAAATTGGATACATTTGTTTTGCTTACAAATGAAGGGCCTGGCATGGATAAGAGGGATGAACACTTGAACAAGACCAAGCATGGAGATGATGGCATGCACAATGGGAATAAGAAAGGAGTTACAAGTGATGATTTCAGGACTTTGAAGCCACCATAATGAGTGCATGAAGCCTTGGATTAAATATACAAGATGCCACTTCGTAAATTCGTCCACAGGCTATTATAGGTGTTGCGTCACCTTATTTTTGGGCCAGGCCCATGTAATTTTGAAATACTTAAGTATAGGTTGTTTTTAGAGTCCGTATGTGTGGAGAAACAAGAGTTAGGGCTGGTTTCGGACCCCTCTTCCAAGGGTCACGAAATTCCCCCCTCTTTCTCCATATATACAACCCTTAGGGCATCGTTTAGACTTTTGGGTTTTTGTTCAGATTAAAAGTTCACCGTAGCTACAACTTCGCGTACTTCGTTTGTGTTCAACGACCAGACCAAGGCATCACAGAACCCCACATTGTTCAATAAAGCTTTCATCCTATATTCACAATATCCATATCACAATCTTAGTTTGTTGCTTGTTCTTCGTTTTCTTGCAGGAAATAGACCTTCGTGGTCAAGTTGATCGTGCTCCGGCGTGGTCAATAACCTCTCGGAGTTGGTATAGCGATTCCTAAGGTGCGACGTCCTCACACGTTCGTAGTCGGATCGTCAAAGTCCACTCCTCCTAAACGATAATCACCATCTCATCGAAAGACGCGACACCTTTGCCTCTATCAAGTGGTATCAGATTTCTAGGTTGCTCGGTGAGATTTTACAGTTTTTCGTAGTTTAGACCGAGTCTATTATTCATACCTATAGTCCATGAAAAGCCACAAAAAAATAGGGTTAGTTCATCACATCTGAACCAGTCTGAGCCTTTGCATAGTATTTTCAGTATTTTGCTTTGTTGAATTTGCGGTTGCATCATCGTATCAAGTTGCTGGTCTTAGCGTCTAGCCATTTAGAGTTTCGAGTTCTGTTCACAGGTTCTCACGCCGCCGCATCACCATCTTTCCCATCGTAACAATATACGACCATCGTCATCACCGCTGCCATACCACCATCGTCATCACCGCTGCCACATACCACCATCATCATCACTGCTGCTACATACCACCATCGTCATCCACCGCTACCATATAACATATCCACCGCCATCACGCTAATCCGAGTTCCCATCCATCATATATTTTCCACCAGTACGTGTTCCACCACCCTACATATATCCGCCACCAGTCCGAGTTTCCACCAGATTCATCTCTGCCAGCAGTCCTAGTCTGATTCCAGTGTTCGTTTCTTTGTTTTCGATTTCCAGATCACGCCATACTTCGAGTCGTGACAGAGTAGGACTCCCAAATTTCCGTGCCACCCGCAGTTGAAAAATAGTTCTAGTTTAAAAAAAACTAAGTCTGGAAAATTCTTGCTAGGCAGTTTTTAGACCATTTGTTTTACTTGGGAGTTAGAAACTGAACAATGTTTTACATGTTTACAATATCCTGAGGAGAGACGTGTTCCTGCTGCTGTTTGTGCTTTCACTAGTTTTGCATGTGTTTGGTGGTCTGAACATTGTAGATTATATCTTATTCTAGCTACTTGGGCTGCTTTGAAAACTACTATGCATACTCGTTGGGTTCCACCATATTATCAACGTGAGTTACTTCAAAAATTGCAGCATTTAAGACAAGGAGAAAATTATGTAGAAGAATACTATCAGGAATTACAAACTGGAATGATTAGATGTGGTATTGTTGATGATAATGAAGCTATGCTTGCATGTTTTATGGGTGGATTAAATAAACAGATTCGGACCATTCTGGAATATAAGGACTATAATAATATCACTCGTTTATTCCATCTTGCTTGCCAAGCTGAACGTGAAGTGCAGGATCGACAGGCATTGGCACGAACTAACTTTTCTGCAGGTCAATCTTCATCATGGACACCACATGCATCCTCTACTCCCACACATCCTACTGCAGCACCACTGACTTCAGCCACCAATTCCAACCGAGATACAAGAAAACAGGCACCACCGCCACCATCTGCCAGGAGTACACCTTCCGGTTCCTCACAGAGCTCTTCTTCATCCATGGCATCGATAGGGTAAACACATGATATTATTCGTTGTCGATGCAAGGGTGGAGGTCATTTTGTGAGAGAATTCCCATCTAAGCGTGCGATTATTGTTACTGAGGATGGTGGGTATGAGTCCACTAGTGACTATGATGAGGAGAATTTGGCTCTTATTACAAGTGAATAACACGGTGGAGATGATTCTGATCATGAGAGGCAATACATGGTTGCTGAAGATGCTGACAGGTACAAATGTTTAGTTGATCAATGTGTGTTGAGTGTGCAGGTTACACAAGCTGAGAAAAATCAGAGGCATAATTTGTTCCATACAAAGGGAGTTGTGAAGGAACGTTCTGTTCGCGTCATCTTAGATGGAGGGAGCTGCAACAACTTGGCTAGCATGGAGATGGTGGAGAAGCTATCTCTCACCACGTGACCACATCCACATCCTTACTATATCCATTGGTTCAACAACAGCGGCAAGGTTAAGGTAACACGTACTATTCATGTGCATTTTTGTATCTCTACATATGCTGATTATGTTGATTGTGATGTGGTACCCATGCAAGCATCTTCCTGATTACTTGGTAGATCATGGCAATCTGATAAAAATTCTGTACACCATGGTAGAAACAATCAGTATACTCTTTTTCATAAGGATAATCATATTACTTTGCTTCCTATGACTCCTGATTCTATTTTGAAAGATAATATTAATCGAGCTAGTAAAGCAAAACATGAGCAAAATAAGAGTGAAAATCGGATTGTGGCAAAAGAATTTGAGCAACAAATGAAGCCTAATAACAAACCATCATCTCATGTTGCTTCTCAAATTAAATTGAAAAGTGGATGTTTACTTGCCACCAAATCTGATATTGATGATCTATATTTCAGCAAATCTGTTTGCTATGCTTTTGTGTGCAAAGAGGCATTATTTTCATTCGAGGACGTGCCTTCCTCTTTGCCTCCCACTGTCACTAACATTTTGGAGGAGTTTGCTGACGTATTTCCAAAAGACGTGCCACCAGGATTACCAGCTATTTGAGGGATTGAGCATCAGATTGACTTCATTCCCGGTGCATCGCTACCTAACCATGCACCATACCGTACCAATCCAGAGGAGACGAAGGAGATTATGCGTCAAGTACAGGAGCTGCTCGACAAAGGTTATATATGTGAATCCCTTAGTCCTTGTGTTCCTATTATTCTAGTGCCGAAAAATGATGGTACATCGTGTATGTGTGTTGATTGTAGAGGCATTAATAATATTACTATTAGTTATCGTCATCCTATTCCTAGGCTAGATGATATGGTTGACGAATTGAGTGGCTCTACAATATTCTCAAAAGTTGATTTACATAGTGGATACCATCAAATTTTCGTATGAAATTGGGAGATGAATGGAAAACAGCATTTAAAACTAAGTTTGGATTATATGAGTGGTTAGTCATGCCTTTCGGGTTAACTAATGCACCTAGTACTTTCATGAGATTAATGAACGAAGTTTTACGTGATTTCATTGGACGATTTGTGGTAGTCTATTTTGATGATATACTGATTTATAGCAAATCTTTGGAGGAACATTTATGTGTTGTTTTTATTGCTCTACGTGATGCACGTTTGTTTGGTAACCTTGGGAAGTGCACCTTTTGCACCGACCGAGTATCTTTTCTTGGCTATGTTGTTACTCCACAGGGAATTGAAGTTGATAAAGCCAACATTGAAACTATTGAGAGATGGCCACAGCCCAAAATGGTCACACAAGTGAGGAGTTTTCTTGGCCTCACTGGTTTTTATAGGCATTTTGTGAGAGATTTCAGCACCATTGTTGCACCTCTCAATGAGCTCACAAAGAAGGATGTGCCTTTTGTTTGGGATACTGCCCAGGAAGAAGCCTTCACGGTATTGAAAGATAAGTTGGCATGTGCTCCTTTACTCAAACTTCCTGATTTTAATAAGACTTCTGAGCTTGAATGTGATGCTAATGGAATTGGATTAGGAGGTGTGTTATTACAAGATGGCAAACCTGTTGCTACTTTTCTGGAAAATTGAGTGGGCCTAGTCTGAACTATTCTACTTATGATAAAGAATTATATGCTCTTGTTCGGACATTAGAAACATGGCAACATTATTTATGGCCCAAAGAATTTGTTATACATTTTGATTATGAATCTTTGAAACATATTAGATGTCAAGCAAAACTGAACAGTAGACATGCTAAATGGGTTGAATTCATTGAGACTTTCCCTTATGTCATTAAACACAAGAAGGGTGAAGAAAATGTTATTTCTGATACATTGTCTCGTCGTTATACTATGCTTTCACAACTTGACTTTAAAATATTTGGTTCGGAGACCATCAAAGATCAATATGTGCATGATGCTGAATTTAAAGATGTGTTGCTGAATTGTAAAGAAGGGAGGACATGGAACAAGTTCGTCGTTAATGATGGATTTGTGTTCCGTGCTAACACGCTATGCATTCTAGCTAGCTCCGTTTGTCTTCTATTGATGCAGGAGGCGCATGGAGGAGGATTAATGGGACATTTCGGCGTGAAGAAGATGGAGATGTACTTGCTACACATTTCTGTTGGCCAAAGATGAGACGGGATGTTGTGCGCTTTGTTGCTTGCTGCACTACATGTCAAAAAGCTAAGTCACGACTCAATCCTCATGGTTTATATATGCCTTTGCATGTACCTAGTGTTCCATGGGAGGATATATCTATGGACTTTGTTTTGGGTTTACCTTGAACAAAGAAGGGGAGGGATAGCATATTTGTTGTCGTGGATAGATTCTCGAAAATGGCACACTTTATACCATGTCATAAAAGCGATGATGCTACTAATGTTGCAGATTTGTTCTTTCTTGAAATTATTCGCTTGCATAGTGTGCAAAATACTAATGTTTCACATCATGATACTAAATTTCTTAGACACTTTTGGAGATATTTATGGGCTAAGTTGGGGACTAAACTGCTTTTTAGTACTACTTGTCACCCCCAAACTGATGGACAAACTGAGGTAGTCAATAGAAAATTGTCTACTATCCTTAGGGCTGTTTTGAAGCATAATAAGAAAATGTGGCAAGAATGCTTGCCTCATATTGAATTTGCTTATAATCGTTCACCTATTGATTGCCCTTTTGAAATTGTGTACGATTTCCTCCCTCGTGCACCTATTGATTTGTTGCCTCTTCCATTATAACGCCCTCGACGCGGCTATATCTCCTACGTGTCGAGGCACGACTTAGAGGCATAACCGCATTGAAAGCAGTGTCGCAAGTTAGGCAATCTTCACAAAATCCCATGTAATATATAGATAATAAAAGGGGAGAAACATAGTTGGCTTACACTCGCCACGTCAATCAAAGTACATAAATAGCATTACATCATCCAATCACTCATGGCCTGACTACGGCGTCAAAATAAAAGAACAACCCAACATGCGACACGGTCCCGATCGCCCCAACTGGGCACCACTACTGATCATCAGGGAAAGACACATAGTAATGGCGTGAGTCCTTGTCGAACTCCCACTTGAGCTCAAGCACGTCATCAGGAATGGAGTCATCAGGCCCTGCATCTGGTTTGGAAGTAATCTGTGAGCCACAGGGACTCAGCAATCTCGCACCCTCGCGATCAAGACTATTTAAGCTTATAGGTAAGGCAAGGTAAAATATGTGGAGCTGCAGCAAGCGACTAGCATATATGGTGGCTACCCTGTTCGCAAAGGAGAGTGAGAAGAGAAAGAAAAGCGCGAACGAATAACTAGAGAACAACCTGCGGCAAGCATTACTCCAACACCGTGTTCACTTCCCGGACTCCGCCGAGAAGAGACCATCACGGTAACTCACACAGTTGATTCATTTTAATTAAGTTAAGTTTCAAGTTATCTACAACTGGACATTAACAAATACCCACTTCCCAACATCAACGAGCTGTTCGAACAACTCAAAGGTGCCCAAGTATTCTCCAAGCTTGATCTCCGTATGGGTTATCACCAGATTCGAATCCGTGAGCAAGATATTCCCAAGACGGCTTTCAGGACAAGCTATGGTTCATATGAATACACTGTCATGTCTTTTAGCCTCGTCAACGCTCCTCCGACTTTCTCTCGCATGATGAACTTCATCTTCAACGCCTACACCAATGACTTTGTTCTGGTCTATCTCAACGACATTCTGGTCTTTTCGAAGAACAAGGAAGATCATGCCAAGCACTTGCGTTTGGTACTCGATAAGCTGAGGGAACACCATTTCTACGCCAAGTTCTCCAAGTGCAAATTTTGGCTCGATGAGGTTCTTTATCTTGGACATATCATCTCTGCCAAGGGCATTGCGGTGAATCCTGAGAAGGTGTCTGCAATTGTGAATTGGGAACCACCTCAGAACGTGAAGCAACTCCGTAGCTTCCTCGGCCTCGCAAGCTACTGTCGAAGATTCGTTGAAAACTTTTCTAAGATCGCGAAGCCTCTCTCAAACCTTCTCCAGAAGCACGTCAAGTACGTTTGGTCTCCGGAATGTGACATCGCTTTAAACACTTTGAAAGAGAAATTGGTCACTGCTCCAGTTCTGACTCCTCCTGATGAATCCAAACCGTACGAGGTCTTTTGCGATGCCTCTCTCCAAGGTCTGTGCAGTGTTGATGCAAGAGAAGAAAGTTGTGGCTTATACCTCTCGCCAGTTGAAGCCCAACGAGAAGAACTACCCCACTCATGACCTCGAGTTGGCGGCAGTTGTGCATACTCTTTTGACTTGGAGACATCTCTTATTAGGAAGAAAAGTGGACATTTTCACTGACTACAAGAGTCTCAAGTACATCTTCACTCAGCCTAATCTCAACCTCACGCAGACTCGATGGGTTGAAATGATTCAAGAGTATAATCCGAGTATCGAGTATACTCCAGGCAAGGCCAATGTGATTGCTGACGCGTTGAGCAGGAAGGCTTATTGCAACAGTCTGATTCTCAAGCCTTATCAACCCGAGCTTTGTGAAGCTTTCCGCAAACTTAATCTGCAAGTTGTTCCTCAAGGTTTCCTCGCCAACCTTCAAGTCTCTCCTACCTTGGAAGACCAGATTCGCCAAGCCCAGCTTCTTGATGCTATGGTGAAAAAGGTGAAAATTGGGATTGCCAAGAGTCAACCCAAGTACAAGTGCTACCACCTTGATGACAAGGATACTCTCTTCTTCGTGGATCATATTGTTGTGCCCAAAGGTGATCTTTGTAAGGTTATCATGAACGAGGCTCACAATTCACTCCTCTCCATCCACCCCGGGAGCATGAAGATGTATCAGGACCTCAAGCAGGCTTATTGGTGGACACGTATGAAGCGCGAGATTGCTCAGTTCGTGAACAAATGTGATGTCTGCAGAAGAGTGAAGGCAGAACACCAAAGGCCAGCTGATCTCCTCCAACCTCTTGCCATTCCAGAATGGAAGTTTGACCACATTGAGATGGACTTCGTGACTGGGTTTCCAAAGTCCAAACGTGGCGATGATGCTATATTCATTGTCATCGACAAACTCACTAAAGTGGCTCATTTTCTGCCTATCAAGGAGTCTATCACTCCAGCTCAATTGGCGGAGCTCTATACCTCTCGAATTGTCTCTCTGCATGGTATTCCACAAGTGATCTCTTCAGACCGTGGCAGCATCTTTACCTCCAAGTTTTGGGATTCTTTTTAGAAGGCCATGGGCACCAACATCTGCTTCAGCACAGCTTTCCATCCGCAAACTAGCGGTCAAGTTGAGCGTGTCAATCAGATTCTTGAAGATATGCTCAGGGCTTGTGTGATCTCCTTCAGCATGAAGTGGGAGGATTGTCTTCCATATGCTGAATTCTCCTACAACAACAGTTTTCAAGCAAGTTCGGGCAAGGCCCCATTTGAAATTCTGTATGGCAGGAAGTGCCGTACCCCTCTCAACTGGTCTGAAACCGGTGAATGTCCACTTATGGGAAATGACTTAATCACAGAGGCAGAGGAAATGTGCAATGTCATTCGAGATAACCTCAACGCAGCCCAATCCCGCCAGAAGAGCTACTATGATAGTAAGCACCGTGATTTGGCTTTCGAGATCGGAGATCATGTTTACCTCCGCGTCTCTCCAATGAAAGGTACTCGCCGTTTCGGTATCAAAGGGAAGCTTGCCCCTAGGTACGTGGGACCTTTCAAGATCGTCAGCAAGAGAGGCGATCTCGCCTATCAACTCGAGCTTCCTTCAAACTTTGCAAATGTGCATGACATGTTCCATGTCTCTCAGCTTCGCAAGTGCTTCAAGACTCCTGACCGCACCGTCAACTTCGAAGACATTGAGCTCCAAGAAGATCTCTCTTATCGTGAGCACCCCGTGGCTATTCTTGAAGAGACTGAACGCAAGACTCGCAACAAGTCAATCAAATTCCTCAAAGTCAAGTGGTCACACCATTCCGATCGTGAGGCTACCTGGGAATGCGAGGATCACCTCCGTTCTGAATACCCGGCGTTCTTTCAGTCCTAGATCTCGGGATGAGACCCTTTCATAGTGGTGGAGTGTTGTAACACCCCGGATATGATTTACCTAATATGTAATCCAACTCTTGCCATTTCCGGCGTTCAGTTATTTTATTTTCTCGGGTTCGGGTTGTTGTCTCCGTGTGTTGTTGTCGTTGTCATGCATCTCATATCATGTCATCATGTGCATTGCATTTGCATACGTGTTCATCTCATGCACCCGAGCATTTTCCCCGTTGTCCGTTTTGCATTCCGGCGCTCCGTTCTCCTCCAGTGGTCATTTCTACCTTTCTTTCGTGTGTGGGGATTAAACATTTCCGGATTGGACCGAGACTTGCCAAGCGGCCTTGGTTTACTACCGGTAGACCGCCTGTCAAGTTTCGTACCATTTGGACTTCGTTTGATGCTCCAACGGTTAACCGAGGGACCGAGAAGGCCTCGTGTGTGTTGCAGCCCAACACCCCTCCAATTTGGCCCAAAACCCACCAAAACCCTCTCCATCATCTAGAGCATTCGATCACGATCGCGTGGCCGAAAACCGCACCTCATTTGGACACTCCTAGCTCCCTCTACCTCTATATATAGACCCCCTCCTCAAAATTCGCGGATCCCCTCGTCCGAAACCCTAGATCCACCTCTCTCCGCGCGGCCAGACACGTCCGCCGCCGCCCGCGACGAATCGCATGTTGCCACGTGTCCCGGGGGACCGCATCACCGCGCCGCCTCCCACCGCCGGCCCGCGAGGCCCGGGGCCGGCCCTCTCCTCCGCCCGACCTGGCCCCGAGGCCCCTCGCGCCGCGCCGCCTCCTCCCCATCACTGGCCGCCGCCCCACCATTCGCCAGCGCCACTCCAGCTCGCCAGCGCAAGGCCCGACCGGAGGTCCTCGCCGGCGCCCCGCCGCGTCGTCCACCGCCATCGCCGGCCACCGCCATCGCCACCGCCGCCCCAGCCTTCTTCCCCTTCTCCGGCGCCCTCCAACGTCTTCGGCGAGCTCCAAGTTCCCCGACGATCCTCGGCTTCCATGCATGAACAGTAACTCCGGAGAGATCCGGATCTGGATCTGAGATCCACCTCGGTTGACTTTTGCCCCGAAATCCTAATTATTTTGCTATGTTCGTCGTGTCGTAACTTTGCATCCGTAGCTCCGTTTTGGGCATATAGCATATCAAAATGTTCATCTCAAAGAGCACATCATTGCATCTGACTGCATCATTTTCATTTGAGTTCATCTTGATGCCCGAAATGTTGTTGGAAAAATGCTATTTGAGATAATTATCAGATCTGCTGCTCCAATTAGATATTTGTCATTTTTGCCATGATTATTGTGTGCATGATATGCCCCTGATCTCTACATGAGTTTTGTTATATGTTTTTCCATCTTTCCAGAGGTGCAACCCACGTATTTTTGTGATGTGTGTGGTGACTAGCACAAGCTTGCAAAGTGGAGCATTCGTTAATTCTGATTTCAGGGACTTAACAATTCCACTAAGTCCTTGATCTGTTTATTTCATTATGCCATATGTTCATGTTATTTCCTAGTGATCCGTGCATCTTTTGAGGAAGATCAGTAAGGATAATTTGTTAATCTTGTAGTGCTCTATCCATCCATGTCTTTGTTTGCAATTATGGAGCACATAGGTTGAGTCAATCGAGCTCTACTTTTGCTATTTCGTGAATCTGGGCAGATTGTCTACTTGTTAGCGATTTTGCCGAGGATGTTGTAGTTGATCCGTGCATGCTATGATATTGTTCTTGCCATGTCTAGCTTGTATAATGTGTATTCTTTATGTGTGTATGCTTAGATTGTCATGACTTGCTCTGTAGTGAGTGCATCGAGCTCGTAAACATGCCTACTTGATATCTGATTTGCATGCTCCAGTTTTTCACTAAGTCTGTGATCTGTTTATGTTTTTGCCATGTTCCCATGCTTGCAATTATATTTTCTGTTCCCTTTTGGCTCAAGGTCACTAAGGGACTTTTGTTAAGATCTTCGAGTAGCTCCATGCCATGCTTTACTTTGCCATGTTCAGGCCCTATAGCATATAGTTTTCATGCCCCAAAGTGTGCTATCTGATCTGAAATTCCAGAAAAGTGTTAATTTCACTAAGTCTGAGATCTGTTTACCAATTGCATTTTTGCCATGCTTGTTTGAACCTATTAATGGATGAATTGGCCGTAGCTCAATGTTCATATTTTGTTAAGCATCATGAATGGATACCTGCCATGTATTTTGTTGCCATGTTTGGGTGCTGTAGCATGTTCCTCTTGTTGCATTTAGATGGCTACTTGATGTATATCGCAGACCGTTGTCATATTTGAATTGCTTGCCATTTCCAAACCGTGACTCCGATTCCGGTGATCTCTATATCGTTTTCAAGCTATTTCATCTCATCTTTCCAATGGCACACTTGGATTTCCAAGTTGAGTCCAGGTTCATTCATTCCTTGTCAAATCTTGCATATGCATCGCATATCGCATCCCGCATAGCATACCATGATTGCACCATGTTGTTTGAGTTTGCACATGGTTGATTGTGTTCCGTTTGCTTGTTTTGTCTTGTTTGGGTAGAGCCAGGAGGCGAGTTCGCTAATGAGGAGCCCGTTGAGTTTGCTTTCGAGGATCCAGTCAACTCTAACAACTGTGCAGGCAAGATGATCATACCCTCGAAATCACTTCTATCTTTGCTTTGCTAGATGCTCGCTCTTTTGCTATGCCTATGCTATGATAGCTACCACTTGCTTATCATGCCTCCCAAATTGTCATGTCAAACCTATAACCCACCATGTCCTAGCAAACTGTTGATTGGCTATGTTACCGCTTTGCTCAGCCCCTCTTATAGCGTTGCTAGTTGCAGGTGAAGATTGGGGACCGTTCCTTGTTGGAACATTATTTACTTATTGGGATATCATTATATTATCTTGTTATCTTAATGCATCTATATACTTGGTAAAGGGTGGAAGGCTCGGCCTTTTGCCTAGTGTTTTGTTCCACTCTTGCCGCCCTAGTTTCCGTCATATCGGTGTTATGTTCCCGGATTTTGCGTTCCTTACGCGGTTGAATGATAATGGGAACCCCTTGATAGTTCGCCTTGATTAAAGCTTTTCTAGCAATGCCCAACCTTGGTTTTACCATTTGCCACCTAGCCTCTTTTTCCCTTGGGTTTCCGGAGCCAGAGGGTCATCTTATTTCAAACCCCCCCAGGCTAGTGCTCCTCTGAGTGTTGGTCCACCTCGTCAGCCGCCGGTGGCCACCAGGGGCAACTCTGGGTTGGGGTAACATAGCCAATCAACGGTTTGCTAGGACATGGTGGGTTAGAGGTTTGAGAACGAGATATGTGCAGCTCCTATCGGGATTTGTCGGCACATTCGGGCGGTGTTGCTGGATTTGTTTTAACTTGTCGAAGTGTCTTAACAGATTGTTTGACATGGTGGGTTAGAGGACATGGTGGGTTAAAACAAATCCCGATAGGAGCTGCACATATCTCGTTCTCAAAGCACACCTCTAACCCACCATGTCCTAACAAACCGGGATACCGAGTCTGATCGGAATGTCTCGGGAGAAGGTATATTCCTTCGTTGACCGTGAGAGCTTGTCATGGGCTAAGTTGGGACCCCCTGTAGGGATTTGAACTTTCGAAAGCCGTGCCCACGGTTATGGGTAGATGGGAATTTGTTAATGTCCGGTTTTAGATAACTTGAAACTTAACTTAATTAAAATGAATCAACTGTGTGAGTTACCGTGATGGTCTCTTCTCGGCGGAGTTCGGGAAGTGAACACGGTGTTGGAGTAATGCTTGCCGCAGGTTGTTCTCTTGTTATTCGTTTGCGCTTTGCTTTCTCTTCTCGCTCTCCTTTGCGCACAGGGTAGCCACCATATATGCTAGTCGCTTGCTGCAGCTCCACATATTTTACCTTGCCTTACCTATAAGCTTAAATAGTCTTGATTGCGAGGGTGCGAGATTGCTGAGTCCCCATGGCTCACAGATTACTTCCAAACCAGATGCAGGGCCTGATGACTCCGTTCCAGATGACGCGCTCGATCTCAAGTGGGAGTTCGACGAGGACTCATGCCGTTACTATGTGTCTTTCCCTGATGATCAGTAGTGGTGCCTAGTTGCGGCGATCGGGACCATGTCGCATGTTGGGTTGTTCTTTTATTTTGGCGCCGTAGTCGGGCCATGAGGGATTGGATGATGTAATGCTATTTATGTACTTTGATTGACGTGGCGAGTGTAAGCCAACTATGTTTCTCCCCTTTTATTATCTATATATTACATGGGATGTTGTGAAGATTGCCTAACTTGCGACATTGCTTTCAATGCAGTTATGCCTCTAACTCGTGCCTCGACGCGTAGGAGATATAGCCGCATCGAGGGCGTTACATCCATCTTCGGAGAAGGTTAATTTTGATGCTAAACAATGTGTTAAATTGATTTTGAAAATGAATCAGTTAACTAAGGAAAACATTGAGCGTATGAATGCTAAATATAAACTTGTTGGAGATAAGGGTAGAAAACTTGTTGTCTTTGCACTTGGAGATCTTGTTTGGTTACATTTGTGTGAGGATAGATTTCCTGATTTGCACAAATAAAAGATAATGCCACGTGTTGATGGTCCATTTAAGGTGTTATATAAAATAAATGATAATGCATATAAACTTGAGCTTCCTACAGATTTTGGGGTTAGTCCCACTTTTAACATTGCAGATTTGAAGCCTTATTTGGGTGAGGAAGATGAGCTTCCATCGAGGATGACTTCATTTCAAGAAGGGGAGGATGACTAGGACACCAATACCATTGTTACACCCACAACCCCTACTACTACATATACTGGACCAATTACTAGAGCTCACGCACGCCAATTAAATTATCATGTACTTCCGTGTCTTGGTAATGATTCTAATGTTCATGAGAATATGATGCTGCCGAAATTGGATAAATTTGTTTTGCTTACAAATGAAGGGCCTAGCATGGATAAGAGGGATGAACACTGGAACAAGACTATCGGTGTTCTGGGAACAGGAGTCCCCAGACTTGCATTCCTGCGGCTTGCAGCGTGGCTCCACCAGCAGCCCCATACGGCCCATCTTCACGAGCAAACATTCAAGACCCTCGCGATGGACCAGGCCTCGCGAGGTGGACGATGCAAGACCTCCTCAGGGGCAGCCTCGCCAGGCTGGCTCACAAGGGGCGGAGAGGTCAAGGCAAGGGACACCTTGCGAGGTTCCTATGACGCAAGCCATGATGACTGGAATCAGGCGGGCGCCAGCGCGCAGTTTCCTCGTTTCCTCTTTGGTGCTAAAGTGACAAGCACAGATGAGGAGTCCCGATGCGTCAGTCAAAGGTTTCCATATCGGTGCAACAAGACCAAGACCAGCAGGACAGCAAGACGGAGGTCACCGTGGAGCCCAAGACAGCGTCACCACCAGAGCCTTTGGCAGGCGAAGACGACTTTTGTCAGGATAGCTTGTACTAGTTGTCTCCCTTCGAATTTGGCTGTTGTGGGACCCCTTCCCGCTCAATATTTGGGAAGAGGACTAGGGCCTTTATAAGTAGGACTAGCCACCACCATAGGGAGGGGGTCGAATCCTGAACCACACAAACTCACCAAGCACAAGAACACCTCTCCTCGCGATGCTGTTCTTCTCTTGTACTGTTCATCCTCAGCCCAAGAGGCAATCCACCACACCACACCAGAGCTCGAGTGTGCGAAAATGGATGAGCAAAGGAGGAAGAAGGCGTGGATAGAAAGGTGAATCCTTATCCCTTTATATGGGCGGACGAAGCTAAGCGTCCCCACTTGCCTGGTAAAACTCGCTTATCCCCCAAGCGCCGTAATCGATGGCGTGGTTGGGTTACCCACGCCCGTATTGATGAGAATCCCGTAATAAGGGGACACGATCTCTGCTTTGGCAAGACGTGTCGAAAAACTGCCTCGCATTATGTGTGGGGCTAGTTAAAGGAAATGGTTCGAATAATCACCGTGCCATGACATAACGTCATGCTGTCAAAACAAGTCAGCAAATTAGATTTGCGAAAATATTATTCTCTCTATGGAAGTATGTGGAACTTATGTTGCAGGGTCAGACACTATCCTCGTATTCAAATTCTTCTGTGATATATTCGGAGGAGGAACCCGCCTTGCAATGCCGAAGACAATACTGCGTGTCGGACTCATCATCATTGAAGCCCGGTTCAGGGGCTACTGAAGGAGTCCTGGATTAGGGGGTCTCCGGACAGCCGGACTGTTGGACTATGAAGATACAAGATTGAAGACTTCGTCCCGTGTCCGGATGGGACTCTACCTGGTGTGGAAGGCAAGCTAGGCAATATGGATATGGATATCTCCTCCTTTGTAACCAACCTTGTGTAACCCTAACCCTCTCCGGTGTCTATATAAACCGGAGGGTTTTAGTCCGTAGGACAACAACCACAACCGACAATCATACCATAGGATAGCTTCTAGGGTTTAGCCTCTCTAATCTCATGGTAGATCTACTCTTGTACTACCCATATCATCAATATTAATCAAGCAGGACATAGGGTTTTACCTCCATCAAGAGGGCCTGAACCTGGGTAAAACATTGTGTCCCCTGCATCCTGTTACAATCTGGCCTAGACGCACAGTTCGGGACCCCCTACCCGAGATCCATCGGTTTTGACACCGACAGCTAGTGAGACCAAGCCATCGACCGTGTCATATGCTAGTCTAGTTGGCTGCGCGTCCACACAGCCCTTTCGACTAGGGACCTTTTAGGACAGTCATCATACAATGCATAGTCCCACAAACAAGTCACGTACTTATTGATACACATCATTGATAATGTCCAAGGACTATCTTTATTCATAAACACATAGGAAATATCATCATACATGATTGCCTCTAGGGCATATCTCCAACAAGGATAGCTTGTAGTAGTTGTCTCCCTTTGAATTTGGTCGTTATGGGATCCCTTCCGCTCAATATGAGGACCAGGGCCTCTATAAGTAGGACTAGTCACCACCATAGGGAGGGGGTCGAATCTTGAACCACACAAACTCACCGATCACAAGAACATCTCCCCTCGCGAGGCTTTCTTCCCTTGTACTATTCATCCTCAGCCCAAGAGGCAATCCACCACAACACACTGGAGTAGGGTATTACACCACAATGGTGGCCCGAACCAGTATAAATCTTGTGTCTCATGTTCTTTGGGGTTCGTCGAGCTAGGCCATGAGATCGTAGAGCGTGCAAGCTAGGGAGGGGGAGAGATCTCCGTGCGCACCCTAGTGTTCGAACCTTAAGGGTTTTGCCGGAACCCGAAATCCGACAAAGACCAAGCATGGAGATGATGGCATGCGCAATGGGAACAAGAACAGAGTTACAAGTGATGATTTTAGGACTTTGAAGCCACCATAATGAGTGCATGATGCCTTGGACGAAATATAAAAGATGACACTTCATAAATTCATCCAAAGGCTATTATAGGTGCTGCGTCACCTTATTTTTGGGCCAGGCCCATGTAATTTTGAAATACTTAAGTATAGGTTGTTTTTAGAGTCTGTATGTGTGGAGAAATAAGAGTTAGGGCTGGTTTTGGACCCCTCTTCCAAGGGTCAGAAAATTCCCCCCTCTTCCTCCATATATACAGCCCTTAGGGCGTCGTTTAGACTTTGGGTTTTTGTTTGGATTGTAAGTTCTCCGTAGTTGCAACTTTGCGTACTTCGTTTGTGTTCAACGACTAGACCAAGACGTCACAGAACCCCGCCTTGTTCAATAAAGCTTTAATCGTATATTCGCAATATCCATATTGCAATCTTAGTTTCTTGCTTGTTCTTTGTTTGCTTGCAGGAAATAGACCTTCTTGGTCAGGTTGATCATGCTCCGGCATGGTCAATAACCTCTTGGAGTTGGTTTCGCGATTGCTAAGGTGCGACGTCCTCGCACGTTCGTAGTCGGATCGTCAAAGTCTACTCCTCCAAAACGATAATCACCATCTCACCGAAAGACGAGACACCTTTGCATCTATCAGAACATGCCGCCTGGACTAGTGTCACCTCGGGCGTAGGGTCTTGTCACTTCACTGTAAGGACCGGATGAATAATATTTTGACCATCAAGTGTACCATAGTTGTACTACTAGTAGTAGAAACATACGGAGTAGTACTGTATAGCGGAAATAGGTCTCCCGTGCTAGCATGCCTCCGGGTTCACTTCATCCTCCAGGTATCATCCATATTGCAAGCAGAAGCAAATTCTCGTGCAGGCGGAAGCGCGAAGAAGGTTTTTCTTTTTCTTTTTTGAGGATAACCACATATTCCTTAACCAGAATATGTTGTGTCTCCCACGCACGCGGCAATATCCATCCTAACCAGCTACGCCACATTTTTTATATTTGTTTGCATAGGTCCCACCTGTTAGGAGGGGTTTAGAAATAAAAAGGAATCATAAAATTTCTCGCCACGGTGACTCAAAAGAGTGACCTCAACTAGCCAGTGGCACATGTAGTGCTAGAAGGATGGGCACGTACACAGACAGGTACCACTCCTCAGTCTACCCGCATAGCCTTTTCATTTAGTCTACCTATCCGTCTAATCAACTGCCTGCAGATCACTTCTCCCATTTACTTCTCCATCGAGAACCGATTTTCCTTGGCTTCTTCACCTCTCCTTCATCTTCATTTGCATCCAAACCCCATTGCAAGAACATTGTTTTAACCTCTTCACATACTCCTGGAGTAATTTCTAAGCACCTTTAAATAATCATCTTCTTCAGTTAGACTAGCCATCTAATCGTAATTCTCCAAACCAAAGCCCTCCGGTCCAGCGGTTCCAAATGGCGGAAGAGATCCAGATACAAGTTTTTAGAGTCTAACATGTCCTCATCGAATGCTTGTTGAGCATAGTTGCCACCATCACCGACCACCCAAGTGTTGTTCGGAAGTGGATCAACAATGTATCCAACTCCCTCCAAAAGGTAGAGATGAAGGTCATCGGTCTTGACGTAGAGTACACAGAGCGTTCCACTGGGAAGATCCAACGCGCGGCCATCCTTCAGCTGTGCCTCGAAGATGATGTTTTGGTGTACCACATCATACACGCGCCCTCCATACCAGGTGAGCTCCATGATTTCTTGTCTCGGGAGGATATATACTTTTTTGGGCCAGCCATCGAAGGGGGGAAATAGAAGCTGGCGCTGTACAACCTTGTTTTGAAGAGCATCGCTGACCTACAAACCAGAATCAAAATTCCTGTAGAAGATTGTGATAAACAGACACCATCCCTATTCGACGTAGCAAATTTTGTGCTCGGTACATATCCTCAGAAGGGTGACGAGATGCTGGCATTAAGGCCGTATGGATGTGGGAATTATCCCTTGATGTATGAGCGGATAAAATATGCTGCCCTCGATGCCCGTGTGAGTTTTGAAATAGCTGCAAGGTCCAAAGAGCTTGTTGTGAAGCCGTCTCCCACAGAAAATGAGAAGAAGAAGCTGCACCAGCAGCAGGGTATTATGAATGGATGAACTATTTCCTCTCCTATAAAAAATATATTTCCTCTCTGTGTATATTGATATAGATGAACTATTTCGATGGTGTGCATGTCTTTGGAACAAGTAGCAGCATAGGTCCGCTTGACTATAAGGAACTATTTATCCGCCTAGCTTTCTCTACTACTCCTTCCAATGATCGGTATGCAATGCATGTGTCAGTAGACATGATAGCTTGTCCATGGAAGTTGAACTACGGTGACCGTCACATTTCATACACTGCCACTTGCGATTCTCACGACATCACTCCAAGCCATGGCACCACGTCCCCTGACATGCACCTCACCCCTTTCGGCCGCACCACCCCTCTGCCTTTGTGTGCATGACATGTGGGCCAGCTGAAATGCGGCGAGCATCAAGTTTCTACCACAGCCACACGTGATTCCCACGACACCGCTCGAACTCATGACACCACATGTCCCCGACCTGCGGCTCACCCCTCTCGGCCCCACCACCCATCTGTCTTCGGGAGCATGACATGTGGACCAGCCACCTATCGGGTCCACTGAAGCTTAGTCCCATGGGCCCCGAGAGGGAAATGTAACTCTTGCGCCAGGCCTTATGGTGCTACTGCTGCATGAACTCATGCCAAACTCGAGATTTGTTTCTTACTAGCAAGATACTAGTGCGTTGCAGGGAACATCAAGATGCATTTGTATAAGTAGTTTATCTTGGGGGAGAAAAGGATGGACAAGGGAAGGACTTATTTGCAAATGTGGAGAGGGGTGTGGGTATCTTTTGCAAAATTGCCATAGTTTCCTTCAATGGACATCTACGCCTCGTATCACCCCGACGTCCAGCTGTGGCACCCTCGCCATGGCCAGGCCACCACCGGCCGGTTCATCTTGAACGAGTGAGTTGCGAACGCCGCCGCGACAACGGCCAGCTAGGCGTCTCAAACCACATCGATGCCACTTCCCCGTAGCTGAATTAAGCTGGCACGTGGCCGCACACTGTTGAGCCATGCGTCAACGTACGACGAAAGGAATGCCTCTGGGCTCACTAGCTCGATTACGTCGAGTACATCATGTTCGCAAACCGGTATCTGTTGAGTAGGTTACTCCCACCCACGAGCACACACCTATACATATCCAGCATTCCAGCCTTGTCCCTGAGTGGTACATCCTCGGGATGGTGCAAGCAGTCGGAATCTCGAGCCCAAGTCGAGCTATGTGCCCCGGGTAGATAACTAGATCCCGCCCGAGCTCCCACCCGGCTGTCGTTGCGGTCGCACCATTGACGATCGGGAGCAGAACCCTGCCGCTCATTCGGAGTGCAAGCTAGTAAATCCCGTACAACACGTCACAATAGTCTAGCACCTCGACATGCGTCGGCCGGGCAGAGAATTTTCTTGTCCACAAGCTCCATAGTCTCGTCCAAGATCGGTGTGGTACTGCAGTTGAGCATGAGGGTACAATACTATGGGAGCAGCTACATGTGCATGGCCTAGACGCCAATGTTGGCATGGAGGAGGTGGTACTCGCTGGCGCCGCAGTGTACTATATGGCTTAGGCATGCACTTATTGCGACTCTCTCACGTTAGCACCGACATTTTCAACGCAGCTGATGATCCGGAGGAGGACGAGCAGGAAAGGAAAGGGTCTTGAATGCGTGTATAGATTCATGCAGGAAATTATTTCCTAGAAATAAGTTCTTTGTTTATGTTTCTTTGAGGCTATAGATGACCCACACAAGGAAATCTATTATAACCATTGGATGAAAATTAGTGGCGCAGGAGTACGGATCGGAGCATGGGAGGGGAGCAGGCAAGCCTCGTCCACCGACCTACGCCTCACCCCTCTCGCACCGCCACTCTGCTTTCATGAGAATGACATGTGGGCTAGCCGCATTTAAGGTCCACATGTCATTGACTCATAGGCCGGTGCACTAAGACAGTAAAGCTCGGTCCCGTGGGCCCCGAGAGGGAAATGTAACACCTCCGCCTAGCCTTGTGGTGCTCCCGCAGTATGAACACATGCCAAACCTGGAATTTGTTTCTTACTACTACGAATGTGCTGGCCCATGCGTTGCAATGGATCCAAAGTATCTATTTAGTGGAGTGCACTCTAAACACATTATCTATTTATTTTTCTCTAGCCTTTACTAGCCATGTAACCAAGCCACATAAGCTTCATGGGTGCCCCCAACATCATATTATTCATACTACGTTGACTGAAAAAAGATACATCATCCAAAACAAGATCTTCCCTTTTTTGTTCCTATGATGTTGTGTCGTGCATGTACCTAGTTGTATAGTGGTAGTACTAGTTGTAGTACAAACTTCGTACTAGTAGGAGTAGTAGTACGGAGTGCTCCAACTCTATCAACGAGCCCCATATGACACCAAATTTCTTGGCTTCTGTGCTACAACTAGATCTTCCCCTCCTCGTTTCTGTTTTCCAACGCGGCGGGTGTGGTGCGGTTTGCCAATAGTCGGTTTGCTCAACTGCGGTACCACATGAAAGTGAAAATGCTAGGCAACACGCCTTCCCTAGCTATGTGGCATGCCAGATGGGCCGTGGAGTACTCCCGATTCCTTGGCGTGTGGGGGTGCGATGCAAACGCGGGAGGCCTTTTTCTTTTACTAGCAATTTGCCTATGCTTGCGACGGATCCAAAGTAGAATAGTACTTGTTCACAAACTTGAAAGAAAACACTCTTGTTTTGATATACATATATACCACTAAAATATATTACTTTTCACTCAAAATATATTTCTCAGGCTGTCTTGATGAGGTGAGGGAGGATGTGGTTGCTTTCAAGATAATAAGGGGTTTTCTGTAAATTGGAGCAGAGAAGTGGGCTATTGTTGCAAAAATGCCACAACTTACCTCACAGTCGTTAGATGCAGATCTAATGGTCAGAAATGACGGATGGCAGACACACCACCATCACCAACTGAGTCTTTTATAGGAGACTAGCAAGATGCCCATGCGTTGCAAGAAACATCATGATGCATTTGTATGGGTAGTTTATCTTGTGGGAGAAAAGGATGAATGAGGGAAGGCCTTATTTGCAAATGTGGAGAGGGGTGTTTGGGTATCTTTCTGCAAAATTGCCATAGTTTCCTTCCTATCCATCAGATATAAATCGGACGGCCTATATTGCAGGATGGCAGGCACACCATCATCACCAACTCTGTTTTTATAAGAGTAGAGACAAAAAACATGTATAAATTGTAACATTTGGTTCTGCTCCTTGGCACGATCGATAGATAAAAATAACGATTGGAAACGCTAGGGCGGGGCTTTTTCCGCCAGATAAGCAGGGTAGTATCTAGGTTGGCGCATCATCGGTTTGTTCACATGCGGTTCAACATGTTGTAGTGTTTCTAGAGAGATGCTCGTGCGTTGCATGAAGTTGATAGAAAAGGTAAGCACAACTTATAAATTGACGGATGGAGTACTAGTTATAGTGACGCATATAATTGCCTCCAAATGTGAGCAAAGGGATTGGACATGTCTATATTGACTGGAACGAGGATGTAATAGCACAATAAGAATTAAGGCCATGATGATGCGATCGAAGTGGTGGTTACACGAGGCAAGAATAAAGATGCATCCATCAACGTTGCAAAAGCCCTCATGGCATATTCCTCAGCTGTAATTCCCTCATGGCCAAGCTTGTCAAAGCCCTCATGGCATATTCCTCAGGCAGCTCCAGTCCCCACCATTGCAAAAGCTTCAGCTGCTGCTGCAAAGTCCTCAGCACCCGCGCACCTCGCCTCATGCCAAAGGACCACTGGAATCTCAATTGCTTCAGGAGAATCTGCAAGTTCCTCAGCTCCTCCTCGATCCTCAACAAGCCCTACTTTTCTATAGATAAAAGCCACTTCTGGATGAGGCAGAAGGCCAAGTCCTCACAAGAAGCAGGTTGCGTTCCATGTACCGTCAAGTGAAGACGAAGCTGATGATGAGGAATTGGCATAAATCATCAGAGACAGACATCAACGGGCCACTAGAGACAAAGGGACCAATGTGCCTCTTCTGCTGGATCCCAAGCTGGTCCTAGACTTCATTGATCTCTGGCATAAGGACCCAAATAGTCCTATGCCTGATTTCAATCTCACACCTGGACAGAACCACATGTTGACAGCCTTCATAGGCAAAGAAAAATGGAAGTTTGAGAAAGCCATGAAGCTAAAGAAGGCTTAGTACAAGAAAGAGCATCTTCTGTAGAAGAACATTGTCAAAATGACAACTGATGAATTTTTGACCATACAAGCTGAGATCAAAGCACTCAGTGATGAATTTGACGAATACCGTGAAGATTGGCTGGGAGCCAAGGTCAGATTCGTCAACATGGCAAAGGGATTCACCTCAAATGTTGCAGCCCCAATGCAACATGAAATTCCTCAGGCTGAAGCATCTGCTCAGCCTAGTCAAGAACATGCCAGCACCGCTGATGAAAATCAGGCTGCTGAAGAAAATGAAAGCACCAGGGATGATGGAGACATTCCAGCTACTGAAGAAACTGCCAGGGCAACCTCTAGTGTTGCTCCTGAAGAACAAGCCAGGCCTATTGAAGCATCTGCTACAGCGCCTGAAGAGATTGACCAAGCTAGGACAACTACATCAATTGTGCCTGAAGAAACCGAACCAATTTCCTCTGCTACTCCTGCACCAATAACAAGCATCAACCTTCCTTTTGCATCAGAAGCGAAGAAAACCAAGGCTGCAGAGCGAGCAACTGTGAAGAAAAGGAAAGCATATGCTTCCTTAGAGTATTCCGCTCCAAAGAAGGCGAAGACTTTGACAAGCTCCTATATCAAGAATGT
This sequence comes from Triticum aestivum, assembly GCF_018294505.1. Taxonomy (NCBI): domain Eukaryota; kingdom Viridiplantae; phylum Streptophyta; class Magnoliopsida; order Poales; family Poaceae; genus Triticum; species Triticum aestivum. Next base: position 195,606,688 of record NC_057797.1, read on the forward strand.
CGTCAAAGGAGATTGTTCCCTTTGGTGAAGATTTTGTGATTCCAACTGAATCCGATGAAGAAGATCCTTCTACTGCTTCAATAGAGCAGTTGGATGAAGAAATTGAAGTGGATAACATCCTTTCAACAGATTCCTCAGTCCCTTGTCCAGACCGAAGAAATTCACACAGGCTCTGAAGAACACCAGGCATCTCTCCTCGCTATACCTGGAGAAGTTCCAGTCACTAGCGCTGATGAATATGTTGCTGTTGAGATGGAGGCCAAGGTTGCTGAAGAGATTCCCACTGAAATTCCTCAGCCTATGGCTCTAGAGACTCTGATTCAAGAGGTTGTGATGGCAACAACTACAAATCTTCAGCCCAAGCCTCAGAATCCTCACTCCAAGAAGCAGAAGTTCAAAGCTGATGACTTCTTTGCTGAGCACATATTCTTCACAGATTATAATCCATATGACTCTGCAAGACTCAGACGCAAGCTCTTGTTGATAGCAAGTCAAATGAACTTCTATTCTTCACCTCTATTCAATAAGGACAAGATCTTTGACCATAAGCAATTTCCTCGTGTGGACATGGAGTCACTACGCTGCTTCACCCCAGTCCTTAGTGTTCTTCATGACACCGGGCTGCTCAACCTCTACACCGACATCTGTGACGTGAATGAATAATTCATTCTTCGGTTCTATGCCATGTTGCATATCACTGGCAATGTTGAAGACGTCAATTCATGGGTACTAGACTGGATGACTGAAAATACTCACTACAAAGAACATGGCCCTGAATTGCTTCACGACATCCTAGTCAGTCCTCCCACTGAAGGTGTAAGGTGCATCTACGATGAACCTGAGCTGTCAAATCATTTGATGCAAGTGCTAATGAAGACTTTGAAGCCTGGCCAAGCTCCAAGGACCCAATCCTTGTCAAGGAACTGCTCTATGTGCCAAGGACCATATACATGATATTGACCCAAAACCCTCAGTCCAATTAAGGGCCACAACTCTGATGATGAAGAAGTTGTTGGCATCATGAAGAATCTGCTTATCAACATCATACATGGTATTCCTATCAACTACCACCATTTCTTCATGAGGACTTTGGCCAATGTCGCTTTGTCACCATTTGAATTCAAGCCTTACGCTCCCTAGATCATGAGATTCATCAGAACAAGGTCTTCCATTCATTACAAGGCTGATTGGTAAAATAACGCCAGCTTCTTGCCCCCAATTTAATTCCTCAAATAGACTATTTTCTCAACTGATGAGAAGGGCAAGGCTTCTATTATTGATGAAGGCATTCGTCCATTGGATGGCCAATTTCGCAAAAATGCATCCTACTCCACCAATGATGACTCTGCCACTCATGACACTGCCGCAAATGCTTCAAGGCAATTTCCTCAAGCCACTGCTCCAAGGGTGATGAATGATCGTGAGCTTCTCCTCAGTCTTCATCAGAAGGTTGGTCGCAACCACAAGTGGGTCAAACGTCAGTTTGGTGCTATTCTTCAGAATATGACAGTCAATCAAAATATTGTGAAGAAGAATCACTACTATCTGCATGAAGTCTTTGACCGCACCTGGGCTATTTTGTCTAACCTCTACAATGTTGAAGATCTCAAGAAGATGGAATTTCAATAGGAATTTGACTGGGCACAGCCACCTACGAAGAAATTCAAGAAGGTCAAAGTTCCTCAACTTGTGGCCAGTTCATATTCTTTGTTGCGCGAGACTAATGAACATGAAGATTTCAACGACACTGCGGCAGGCCCTACGTCAATGGACGACCCCAACAACGCTGGTGCACCTCCATCGACATCATGATGAAATACTTCAGGGGCGTTAGTCCTCATTTTTCGTCCATTTTGGTCATGCGATGACAAAGGGGGAGAAATTTGAGTTAGTCTTCAAGCGGGTCTATATATATGGGTGTTATTTTGCTAAGTTACAACTCTCGTTCTTCTGAAGCATTTGTTGGATTGAGTTGTAAACTTAAGTCCGATAGTGGTCTGATACTTCTGCTATGTTCTTCTGCATGCTATTTCCTCATATATGTTAATGCACGCATGCTGAATTACTTCAGCCATCATATTGCATCATGCATTTCAAATTCTTCATATAATATGTTAAATGCGTGTACGAATTACAAGATATAGGGGGAGATCTCCATGATTCTATTGTACAATGTGCATTCGCTCTTCAAGGCAAACTCCTCACATATGCACATCTTCAGGGGGAGTTCTTCTATATCTTGTAATCAAATTCCTCAGTATCAGTATTTACACTTCATATGTTTATCCCCATTGAAAACTTAACCTATATTGTCATCAATCACCAAAAGGGGGGAGATTGTAAGTGCATCTAGTTCCCCTTAGTGATTTTGGTGTATTGAAGACTTATAGGTTAAGGGACTAATGCGTTTGTGAGTGTACACAGGTCTATAAGTCAATGAGGAGTTTGATATTTACAGAGAAAGCCGACCCCTAAAAATGAATGTCTTCAACTGAAGACTTCGGCCTTCTGAAGACTTTGAAAGTGAAGAACTTGGTGTGATCCTGAAGACTTGATATTCATGCAAGGATTATGAAGCATGAAGACTTTCATTTTCATAGTTTCATTTTCTCTTTCTTAAGTCATAGGAAACATCATACTGTTGAAGGGGATCGAGGTAAAACTAAGGAAAAGTTTCCAAGTGATGCTCATCTCAAAATCCTACACCTACCAATCCTTTCGAGTGAAGCCATTGGAAATCTCATATAGTTCAGTCAATTTCTTCAGTGACAGAGACGAAGATCTTCTGGTCTCTGAGGAATTTGTCCTGACTAAGGAGTTAGGAATTTTCCAGTGCGGATTGCCTACAAGTGAGGAACATGATAGCCCTGAGGAATTTGGGAGCTCAAATTTCTGGCCGTTGATGTGCTATGCGCTAGCTGTCCCAAAATATCTACCCACCTAACGGTCATCTCATTGTAGGGCATTTATGTCTTATCATGTCGGGCTGCTCCCTGGGCTATAAATAGCCGCCCCCTACAACCAATAGCTAGTTGGCTGCTCCGCGAGAAACTGACACTTGTCATTGCGAGCATCCCATCCTCCAAGGACTTTGAGAGAAAATCATCAAGTGAGGAAAACCCAAACCCAACACCTACAAACCCAAAGTGATTGAGCATCACTGAAGAAATTGTTTGTGGACCGACACTTGTTACCTTTGAGGACTGTGCATCCTCTAGAGGGTTAGGCGCCATGGTCTAGAGCATCCAAGGGGAAATTGTGGATCGCCGAATGACCGAGTCTGTGAAGGTTTGGAAGTCACGTGAAAACTTACCACGAGTGATTGGGCAAGATCTGTGTGACCTTAGCTCAAGGAGAATATGGTCAGGACTATGTGTCTGGGACTGTGTCTCCTCAGGTTTAAATACCTAGCAGCTCCAACTAGACGTACAACTGTCACAAAAGTTGGAACTGGTCTACCAAATCATTGTCTTCACCAATGTAACGCCCCGGATGTAACTTTCCATAATTGTAACTCCAACTCTTGCCATTTCCGGCTATGTGATATGCTTTATCCTTCGTGGTTGGGTTTTTGTCTTTCGTTTTGCATTTTGTTCATGTCATGCATTTCATCTCATGTCATCATGTGCATCTCATTTGCATTCGTGTTCATCTCATGCATCCAGTCATTTTCCCCGTTGTCCGTTTCGGAATCCGACACTCCCACATGCACCCGTTGCACCCCTCATATCTCGTTTCATGAGCGGGAGAAAAACGTTCTCGAAATGGGCCAAGAGTTGTCGAGAGGCCTTGGTGCATCACCGGTAGGCCGCCTGTCAAATTCCGTTCCATTTGGAGGTTGTTTGATGCCCCAATGGTTAACCAGGTAACCGCAAAAGCCCCTCTCTCTTTGCAGCCCAGGACCCCTCCAAAAACAGCCCACTAGCCCATCTAAACCCCATCCATGCTCTCTGTTGTTGGATCACGATCGTGTAGGAGAAAACCTCACCTCATTTGGACGCTCCTAGCTCCCCCTACCTATAAATGTGTCTTCCCCTCCTCAAAACCCGGATCAAACCCTAGTCCACCTCTCCCGCCGCCACCGGACGTGTCCGCGACGGCCGGAAACGTCCGCCACCGCCGCCAGGACCAATCCTCCGCCGCCACGTGTCCCGCGCCGCTTCCCGCCGCTGCCGGCCCACGAGCACGAAGCGGGCCCACTGAGCCCATCCGCCGCCGCCCCGCATCCGCATCTCCCCGCAGCCCACGCCGCCGCCTGCGCCGCCATCGCACGCAGCCTCCGTCGCGCCGCAAGCCCTTGCCGGAGCGCCTCCGTCCTCTGCCCGTCGGACCTCCTCGCCACGAGCTTGTCGGAGCCGATCCGCTGCCTCCTCCACAACCTCGCCGGAGCCCGCCCCTCTTCCCCGACCTCGTCGGCGTCCCCCTCCTCCACGACCTCACCAGAGCCCGCACCTCTTCCCCGACTTCGCCGGCGTCCCCTCCTCCACGACCTCGCCAGTGCGCCGCCCATGTCGCCGATCCGCCACCGACCTCGTTATCCACGCCGGAACCCTAGATCTGGAGGTTTTGATTTTGTCTAAGTCCTCAACTTTTCTTCATCATGTGCACCACTTTGACATGTCATATCCCCATGCGCATAGCTCCGATTTGCGCATATGATATATCAAATGTTCATCTCATGATGCTCTTCATGTTAGTTTCATTTGCATGCATGTTAGTAACCATATTGATGCCCTAATCTTCGTTGCAAAAGTGATATATTTGTCATTTTCATTGAATTTTGTGTGTGCATCGTATGAGCTTCATCTCTACATGTTTTAGGAGCTCCTTCATGCCATATTTACAGTGGTGGAAGCCCTGTATTTTTATGAGCTCTGTGTTGACTAGCACAAGCATGCAAAGTAGGCTATGTGATGTTGCTGATTTCAGACACTTAATATTTTGCTAAGTCCTTTTCATGTCAAATTATGATGCTATGTTGTCTTGTTGCTACTAGTAGATCCATGCATATTTTTAGGTAGTTCAGTAAGAGTGTTTTGAAGATATGGTTATTCTCTATCCATTAATGTCTCTGTCTGTAATTATGGAGTACTCTAGCTTGTCATTACCATGCTCTACTTTTGCCATGTATTTTGCTAGTGATCCATGCACCCTATGAACTTGCTCTTGCCATGTTTAGCTTCATAATTGTATATTCTTACTGTTGGTTACCTTGTGATGCCATGTAATGCTTTGTGGTGAGTGGCATGAGCTTGCAAAGTTGCTATCATGAATTTGTTTTTGCCATGCTCTTGCCAAGTCTGAAACTGATCATATCACTTGCCATGTTTGCATGGGTGCTACCTCATTTTCTCTGCATCTTTGGCTAAAGTTCAGTAAGGGAGTTTTGGTCTTTGACTTTAGTACTAGCATTCAATGCCTTTGTTTGCCATGATATGTTCCTCTAGCATGTTGTTTGCTATCTCTAAAGATTGATACCTGATGTTGTTTATGACATGTTTAGTATTTTCACCAAGTCTGTGAAGCTGTTATCATTTGCATTTTTGCCATGCTATTTTAGGATTGTTATAGTGTGTTCTAGCAGGAGCTTAGTATTCATGATGTGTAGAGCTTCACCTGTACTTTACGGCCATGTGGTTTGTAGCTATGTTGGAGTGTTGTAGCATAGTTTCTTGATGCATCTTAAGTGCTATGATGTTGTTAAGCGCACTTTTGCATCGTTATTGTTTTGCTCGTCTTTTGCAACCCGTGCATCCGTTTCCGCACATCCTTATATCGATTTCGTCTGAAATCACTCACTCTTTCCAATGGCATGCTTGGTTTGCCAAGTGGATGCCTTGATCATCTTTTCCTTTCCGGAGTACCCATTTGCACTGCACGTCATACCTCGCATTCCATGCCATGTCTTGCATCATGTTGCTTGTGCTTTGCACTGTGATTGATTATTATCCCGTTTATTGTGTTCTTTCTTTGGGTAGAGCCGGGAGATGAGTTCATGAACGAGGAACCTGTTGAGTACGTTAATGAGGAGCAACCTTTCGGCAACTCTGAGAACTTTCCAGGCAAGATGATCATTACCCTCGATATCACTTCTATCTATGTTTGCTAGTTGTTCGTTCTATCGCTATGTCGTGGCACCTACCACTTCTTTAGCATGCCTCCCATATTGCCATGTCAAGCCTCTAACCCACCTTCCTAGCAAACCATTGTTTGGCTATGTTACCGCTTTTGCTCAGCCCCTCTTATAGTGTTGCCAGTTGCAGGTTCCTTGCAGGTCGTTCCATGTTGGAACATGGATATATTGGGATATCAAAATATCTCTTATTTAATTAATGCATCTATATACTTGGAAAAGGGCGGAAGGCTTGGCCTTTTGCTCAGTGTTTTGTTCCACTCTTGACGCCCTAGTTTCCGTCATACCGGTGTTATGTTCCTTGATTTTGCATTCCTTACGAGGTTGCACTACTAGGGAAAAGCCTACTAGCAGCTAGGGTTTTGGGCCTCTCAGTAGCGCGGGCACCGGTGCTACTAATAAGGCGCTATAGCTAACATATAGCAGTAGCGCCGGTTGTCCCACGCTACTGCTATACATGAATAGCTGTAGCGCTCTTTGGGAAAGGGCGCTACTGATATTATCTGCAGCGCTGTTTGCTGGGACGCGCTTCTGACAATGCGGCGCTACTGCTAAATTTCCCCCCTCGCTACTACTAGTTTATTTATTAGTTTTTTTCCTGCATATTTGTTTTGTATTTGTTTTGTATTTGAATAGGCTTTATACAATAATCTTTAGCATATCATACACATACAAATGTAATCATAGCATATACATACAATTAGTCTCATCAAATCATGTCATCATCATAATCATCATCCAACACAAAGTGGTCTCTCGTCATCATCTCAAAAATAGCGATACAAGTCTCGAATGATATGCAAATACATCGTCATCCATCTAAACAATGATATACGCGAGAAGAGCTATCACTTTGAGAACATGAGTTTGTATCCCTCTTTTCCATTAGCATGAACCTCTAAACTAACTACTGCCTGTCGCTCGAAAACCGGAAGGGCCTGACACTCCGGCCACTTGTCGTATATATACTCCTGGCATAGCACTTCTTCGCCATCTATGATCTATGCACCTGCATCATCACATGAGTCGATGATATGCAACATATATAGTTGAGCAACAGAAAGAGACAGACTTGGCAAAAATAAAAACAACATGTCATAAGCATAAATAAAAAAGTTCATCGTACCCCAAAATGCCCTAACTAGAGTGATTTTCGCTAGTCGAGGAGGAGGACGGTTTAATTACATCACAAATAAAGTTTCACCATGCATAACTCAAAGTTTTGTCATACAGAAAGTATGGACTAAACGGACACATTGTCATATATCGACAATCACTCCAACATGTTGTTCCATCCATCCATGTCAGGGAGATAGTCCCCGAGCCTAGTGAAAGGCTTCAGGTCGAGACGCTGAGAGGCTATCCATGTTCGGACGTCTTCCCGCGACATTTGTCCTTCTCCGTAGAACATCCCTGTTTTTCTGACGACCTCCTTCATGATGATTTGGGCAAGTTCGCGCTGGATGTTATAGAACTCAGCTTGAAGTCGATGATCCTCGATATCTCCTATGTCCTTTGCCCATTGCAGAATATGGGCATCGCCGGATCTAGGTGACATGCGAAGGTTCTGGTGATCCCGTCTGTACTCCAGCATGTGGTGTAGGACATAGAATCCATCATTAAGGGAATCGTTCGGTTGCTGGATGCAGCAGAAGTCGGTCTTATGGCCGAAGGTGACCCTGCCGCCCCTTCTCTTCTTGTCCCTGACCTCTCCACCCCTTGCTTGGTAGTAAAATATAGCACTATCGAGAACATCCTTGATGTGGGTGTAATCCTTATTGTGAATGTTCTTCGACGAGTCCAAGTAAAGAGCGTGGGAGAATCGGGGGTAGAGGATGATGAGGACGGCGCGCCCGCCGCTGCGCAAAATAAGTACTCAAATTAATTAGCCTCCACCGTGCAAATGAATGATTGAAATCGAAGGAAGGATAGCAGTGCGGATGACTTACACGGGATGATAAGGCACGAGAATCGCCTCCTTGTCCTTATTGGCGAGCATGAAATTGACGATGTAATCCCTCGCGTATTCATGGTAATTTGCGCAGACTCCCAAGAAGCCCTCGTGCATGTAGTACGGGTCAGCAACACAGATATGAGATATCTGCTCAACCCCGATGATGTAGTTCATGTGCAAGGCATAAAGGCGGACAAACGTAAAATCCAGCTTCTTCACGTGAAACATGTCGAATATGTAATTGAATCGGAGGAAGAACTTATCCACGGGGAAGCTGTCGACGTACGACATTTGCCATGGAACGTTAACCATGTAGAGTGGGTATCCTAGATCTTTTGAGGCGATGAGGTCTTTCTCAACCCACAGCACATCGTCATGAAGTCTCTTTAGATCGCCGAATCTGGCCCGTAGCGCTGTTGCAGGTAGGATTGGTTGACCGGGGATATGCCATTTATCCGCACCGGGGATATCTATACGGTCCTGAAGCCGAGGCTGCTGAGGCGGCTGGATCATAGAAACAACTTTTTTGCCTTTCCTCGCCCTCTTCCTAAACTTCTTTACTACCAGAAGGTCGTCCATAATATGTTGAGACGGCAATTCAGGCACCGACTCATGACGCTCAAACCCTGAGGAGGTGCCACTATAGACATACTGTTCAGCAGCACCATCGTCGTCCTCATCCTCATCCATGGCGACGTCATCAGCGACTAATGGAGCCTCCTCCTTACCCCGTCTGCTATCACCCAACCCGACACCCAACGATAATTGGGTAGGTGGGGTGTTGATGTTCATACCTTGCTGAGGCTGCATGCTCGTGGGTGTGCTCCCGGCCGCCTCCAGACGAAGCAGACTCTTTGGCCACAATAGGACCCACCCAGCATTGCAACAATCACCAAGCCGCCATGGTGTCTCGTCGTCATCCCCCAGTAGTACTAGAGGAGGCAAATTGTCGTGGCCCGGTTTGACACTGGCCACGGAAACCTTGAAGACATTCGGGGGGATCGGCCGGCTGTGGAACAATGGTTCCTTCGGCTCCATTATCGTCGCCTTCCCCACGTCCACCTTCTGGTCACTGATGGTGTACAATATGGTGCACGGGGTTTCGTCGGCCTGCAAAGAAAAGTCTGCGACGTGAGACATCCGAAAGGCAACGAAAACGGGAGATTATACATTTATATTGAAGGGGGCTGGTGTGACAGATACCGTGAGGGCGTCGAGCTCAGCCAAAGACGAAGCACCGCCTAGCACGTCCGGTGCGGGAGCAGGTGCAGCTGCAGGTGCTGGTGCAACGCTAGTCGAGCTGCTCCTTGCCAAGAAGTCAGCAAGGGGAAAGTCCACTGCATCTTTTTTTGGATTTTACCTGGTCCAATTGAAAATGGCCGGAACCAAGGTAGTAGAAATATCTAAAGCCACCTATTTTGCGGCAGCTACCGCTGTTGCGACTGTCTTAGTTGATTTCTTCTCAACCGCAATCTCAACCCTCTTGTCATTTAACCTCCGTCTTTCCTTTCTCTCCTCTGTGGTCTCACGGTAGTACTTCTTCCACGTGGCGCCGTCTCCGACACCGTGCACGCGTCCATACGACGGTCGAGTATCCACCGGTTGTTGTTTCAATATGTTCAACACCCGGTTGAATGGAGTGTCCCACTTGGGCCTCGCCAATGCCTCAGACGGCGAGTCGCTTTCGGCCGCAATCATGTGCTGCTCTCTCTGCAAAAGGCACAATGATCGTTTACAAATATGACTAACGTGTGCAGTCGAATTGATCAGAAACTAAAATTACCAGCAGTCTCATGAACTCCATAATGACCGGTGTTGTCTCGTAAACCTTTTTCACTGGGTCCCAACGGTGCCGGGCCCTGAGGACGTCACGCTCCTGCGGGACGGTGAACTCCGCCAAGGGGTCTGGGATGCCCAGACTCGTGGGTTCCGCGTCCTCCTTGGCCCATTTGGACCTCTTTCCGCCGTAACCACGGCTTCCGAGGTGGTGGCTCCCAATGTTCCTCTCTTGAAGCCCCTTCATGTACTTAGACTTTTTTTGGCATCTTCGGCCTCGCAAGCCTCCTTGAATATTTGAAACTGCTCTTCCGTGATTGTCGGATTATCCTTTACAATCTCGGAGTAGGGTTCCTTCTTGTCGATGATCCTTTCTTTCACTCGATTTTTCCAGGCGGCCAACGCGTCGCTAAACTTGGTCATGGCGTGTTTGTTTATCTTCTTCATTGCCGGGTCCTCATCTAGATCTTTATAATCCTTCTCATTCCGGCCCGGGAACAAGAATATCTGGTGAAACTTCTTTAGGAGGGAGCTCCTCATATTTTCTATCTTCTGTAGTTTCTCATCGTTGATGTTGGCGGTTGTCCGTACGATGCAGCCTATTTGATTGCCGTAGCATCGACGCGCTTCCTCCGGTGCCGTTGGCTCCAAATTGCCGTCGTCCACCTCTGTGACCACCACTCTAGTAGTCCTGATTTTGTTAGGAACCCGTTGCCTCTTTGCTTTCGGTTCTACACCGGCTCCGCTCCCCGAGGCAGCGCCGGTCTCAGTCTTAGTGCCGGTCTCGATGCCAGTATGAGTCTGAGCGCCGGTCTTAGTCTCAGCACCGGTCTTTGTGTTGGTCTCAGTCACCGATGCCACCGGTGGGCCCAGCAATAACATCGGTTGATCATCGGTAAGGCTAAAAAATTCGTCTGCCGCCCGGTAGGCGTCGTCGCAATCACCAGAACCCTGTCCTTCATTGTTGCTAGCCATGTTTCCTATGATTAAATCTAGTCAGTTAATTCTAGACCTAATAAAATGAATAATGACATAAAAAGGCCTATTGTTTTGCAGGAATGTTGACTCCTTCCTAGTGCGGCAAATCATGGGCACTCGATATGTCCTAGTTTGTAGCACAAGTCATGCCGAAATTCATGGAAAATTTCGGCATGAGCTTTGCTAAAAAGTGGACAAATCGAGAACCTGAAATTTGCCGGAAAAGAAATGAATCAACATTCCGGCAAAACATAGGCCACTAAGCATCATTCCCTGCAAACAGTGTCCAAATATACACGAGCAACCACATGTGCAAACAGTGTAGAAGAAAATTCATTTAACTACTAATAGAACAAAATTCAGTTAACTTTAGTGCTCTATAATGTTGAAAGGAAAAAAATTCAGTTAACTACTAATTTCATTCATTTAGGTTATTCATTTAACATCACCTAATTAACCTACTGTACCAATACTACTAGCGGCACTACTAACCTAATTAACCTAGCAAAACTCTAGTGCCCTAACTGAAAAACATCTAATTAACATCTACTAGTACCACTATTGCCCTAACCTAATTAACATCTACTAGTATCACTATATACTATACAAGCAACATCTACCCTTATTAAACCCTACCGCCCTAACTAACTTTTGTTGTAAACCAATTTTTTTGCTCTAAACTAATTTTTGCTCTAACATCTACTACTTAACATCCTTTGCTCTAAACTAATTTTTTTGCTATAAACAAACTTTGGCTCTACTAATTTTTTCTCTAGAATGCAGAGAGAGATGAGTGGGGGGAGGGGTGGGGGAGTTACAGAGAGGGGAGAGACGGTGGGCGGGAGGTGCTCGGTGATGGAGGCAGGGACGGAGAGGGCGGGCTCAGGCACGGGCAACGGCGGTCCTGGGCGGGCTCGGGCGGCGATGAGGTGGAGGGCGCCGACGGTGACGTCGAGGGCGGTCTCGGGCGGCGGTGGTGAGGCTGAGGGCGACCTCAGGCGGTGGCTGTGAGGATGATGGCGGCCTCGGGGGGAGACGGTGAGGTTGCGGGCGTCCACGCTGGCAGGAGACGGCGGCGAAGTGGGGCGACGGCGAATTGGGGAGATGGCGGCGAGGGCGAGGAATTTGGGGAAGAAGTGGTGGCAGGGGGCCAGGGGGAAATCGCTGTTTAAGTGAAACGTAAGGGTAGCGCGTTTCGGAAAATGCAATATAGCTAAATTAGCTATAGCGCGTTTCCTGAAACCCGCTACTGCTATTCCTTTCTCCGTTTTTCCCTTTTTTCTTTTATTTTTCTTTACATTTTATTTTTTTTCCTTTCACCTTTTTCTATTTCTTCCATTTTCATTTACTTTTCTACTTGTTTTTCACTTTATTTTATTTCCGGTAGCAGCAGCGCCTTACACGTAAGCGCGCTACAGCTAAGGAGAGTAGCAGTAGTGCTGGGCCAGTATACGCGCTACTGCTAGGTTGGGCTAGCCATGCGCGCCCAGTTCAAACATAGTAGCAGCACATTTCGCTAGTACACGCTACTGCAAAAGTTATAGCAGCAGCACGGTTTATTTACGCGCGCTGCTACTAAGTAGCAGTAGCGTTTGATTTTGTACAGCGCTACTAGTAAGATTCTGTGTATAGGCTTTTCCCTTGTAGTGTTGGGGTTATGGGACCCCCTTGACAGTTCGCTTTGAATAAAACTCCTCCAGCAAGGCCCAACCTTGGTTTTAACATTGGCCTAATAACAACTAAATTTTTTCCTAGGGAGTAATTAACCCGAGGATCATCTTAATTCAACCCCCCGGGCCAGTGTTCCTTTGAGTGCTGGTCCAACCTGGTCTCAGCCAACCTGACGTCTGGCCCATCCGGTCTGCCCTGAGAACGAGATACGTGCGACTCCTATCAGGATTTGTCGGCACATCGGGCGGTCTTGCTGGTCGTGTTTTACCATTGTCGAAATATCTTGTAACCGGGATTCCGAGACTGGTCGGTCCTTTCCGGGAGAAGGAATATCCTTCGTTGATCGTGAGAGCTTGTGATGGGCTAAGTTGGGACACCCCTGCAGGGTATAAACTTTCAAGAACCGTGCCCACGATTATGTGGCAAATGGGAATTTGTTAATATCCAGTTGCAGAGAACTTGACACTTGACTTCATTAAAATGCATCAACCGCGTGTGTAGCCGTGATTGTCTCTTTCAGCGGAGTTCGGGAAGTGAACACAGTTTGGGTTATGTTTGAACGTAAGTAGTTCAGGATCGCTTCTTGATCACTTCTAGTTTCATGTCCGTTGCGTAGTTTCTCTTCCCATTCTTATACTCGTATGTTAGCCACCGTATTTTCTTAGCGATTGCTGCAACTCCACCTCATTACCACATCCTACCCATAAGCTTAAATAGTCTTGATCTCGCAGGTTTTGAGATTGCTGAGTCCTCATGGCTCACAGATATTACCGAAACAGTTGCAGGTGCCGATGATACCAGTGCAGGTGATGCAACCGAACTCAAGTGGATATTCGACGAGGACCTTGGCCGTTACTATGTGTCTTTTCCTGATGATCAGTAGTGGAGCCCAGTTGGGACGATCGGGGATCTAGCATTTGGGGTTGTCTTCTTTTCATTTGGATTTGTTCGTAGTCGGACTATGTGTGTACTCTGAATGATGTAGGAATTATTTGTTCCTTTGTGTGACGTGGCGATTGTAAGCCAACTATCTATTTATCCCTTCCTTGTTCGTTACATGGCATTGTGTGAAGATGACCCTTCTTGTGACAAAACCAACATGCGGTGATGCCTCTAAGTCGTGCCCCGACACGTGGGAGATATAACCGCATCTTGGGCGTTACAAGTTGGTATTAGAGCCATCACCGACTTAGGACCCCCCTGCTTGATCGAATCGCTGACGTTGTTGAGTCTAGAACAAAATGTTTTGAGTCTTAGGATTATGTATATCGGAGAGTAGGATTCTTTTTACTCCCTAGTCCCCTTCGTCGCTCTGGTGAGGCCTCCTGACGTAGATGTTTTGACTTTCCTCTACTCAATTTCACTAAAAAATTAGGATCACGCAGGTATCTTGGAATCGTTCCGATATTCTTGTGACGAGAACATTATTCTTGGTGCCTCCTGACATTTAGGGGTTGCGGCAGTGTCCCGGAGAGTTGAGCTCTGAGGTGTTGTCGTCACAATTTTATCGTTGCAGTTCTGGAATACCCGAGTTCGCCGATATCAAAAATCTCTTTTATGTAGTTAGTGGTAAGATAACCTCGAAGCCACCCAGCACTGGGGAGGGAGTTCAGGAGTATTTCCATAACTCATATAATGAATGCTTTTCGAAGGTTGAGGTACACGATTTCTAGAGTTTTCTTGGTTATGTGTTGACTGATGGATACAGTTGGAGCGTAGGGCTTGTTAGTTGTGTGATATATATTATGCCTCCCTGTATCCCCAACAGGAGATTGCATAACCATATAGTTTCGGGAGTTTATAGGTGGCAATTCAAGTAGCTATAGTTATTCTTCCGGCAGATATTTGGCATGTGATTGGGTAATCCTTACCACTTATTTGTTCTAGTCGTACCTTGTTGTCTCATTCATCAACCTTTATCTAAGTGGCTTCTCACCTTATTGGTTGTGTAATGTTAACTTTGGAATTCATTCGTTCAACCTTTGTTCGAATGTTTATTGTGAAGAGGAGGGGCTGCAATTTATATCCGTTGATTCAGCTTGTCTATCTGTCTATCATGGTTCTCACGGATGTCACCCTCTTTAGGATGGCTCCTCCAATGCGTATGAATCCACAATGCAACAATGGAGATCAGGCGAACCCTCCGCCTCTGACACCTCCTCCGCCTCCGGAGGCATGTCAAGCTGTCATGGCAGCCACCAACGCCAACACCCAGATGCTTTTGCAACTCTTGCAAGAGCGCAACCAAGGTCAAGGCAACCAAAGGAATCAAGGTCAAGGGCTATTCAACAATCAGCCTTAGTTTGCTACCCTCAACCAGTTCCTTGCAAATCAGCCAAAGTCTTTCAGCAACTGTGCCAAGGCGATGGACGCCGATGATTGGCTCGTGGACATCAGCAAGCGTTTTGAATGTAGCAATGTCAGGCCTAAGGACTACATCAAGTTTGCTTCTTTTCAGCCCAAGGACCAAGCAGCTGATTGGTATCAGCAATACAAAGATTCCAGAGGAGGTCGAGTGATTACCTGGGATGGTTTTTGCCTGGATTTCAAAGCTCATCACATTCCAACAAGTGTTGTTCAGAGCAAGTGTGAGGAATTCCACAATCTCAAGAAAGGTAGCATGTCCGTGTACCAATACAACATCCAGTTTCAGAAACTTGCTCGCTTCGCAAGGCAGGACGAAGTTCCTGATGAAAATAGCATAATCTATCACTTCAGGGGTTGCCTCAGAGAGGATCTGTAGTTAGCTCTCGTTCTTGTTGAGGCTACTCAGTTCGATCAGTTCTATAACATGGACCTCAAGCAAGAAGGCCCTTAGCTCAAGTGTGAGGCTTCAAAGAAGAGAATCAGGGATGCAGTCCAGTCTTCTTCATCCTCACAAGTGGCAGCTAAGCAACAGAAGTTTTGGCTTCCTCCGCCTCCTCCGTTTCGTCAGCCCTACCAGCAGAAGAACAAAGGTGGCCATGGATCTTCCCACCCACCCAACCCAGGCTATCAAAACAAGTCTCAGACTCAAGCTTCGAAAACAGGCGCTCCTCCTTCTTATCACCGTCTGCTCTAAGAAGTTACTTGCAACAAGTGTCAGCAGAAAGGTCACTATGCAAACAAATACTTCAACCAAAGGTGCCTTCCACCTCCTCCTCCTGTGAGGTCTTCAAGCAATGAAGTGGTCAAGCATAATCCCAAGCACTACAAAAAAATACACTTCTGTGATGATACGTGTTTGTCACAGTAGGTCACGTTTTCTGTCATGCATGTACATCCATGACAAATTTATGACAGAATCAAGATAGTCATACCTTTGTTGTCTTAGAAGTGTTCCATGACATTACCAAAATTATCATCATGGAAGTGTCCACTTCCATGACGATAAATCATGCGTCACATAAGTGCTTTCATCAAGGGTGACCGACACGTGGCATCCACCGTAACGGAATGCCGTTAAGCTATCGGGTCCGGTTTTGGATCCGATAACCCGTTAACAGCCCCGACCAATGGGGATTTTCCACGTGTAAAATCATCATTGGCTGGAGGAAACACGTGTCGGCTCACCGTTGGGACAAATGTCATCCACTCATTGGACCCAAAGCGCCTATGATACGTCTACACGTGGCACGACCCAACAGAGGCCCATTCATGTGAAAAGGCCAGCCCGTTTGACTTGGTCAAAAGGTGGCGGACCGGCCCATGGCAAGCTTGTTAATGGCATGTTCGCATATAGCCCATTTACAGGCCGCTAACCCAGGGCCCGTTTACGGCCTATCCGAATTAGGCCTAGTAGCATCATCTGGGCCGTCCAATATAATTCCAGCCCGTTTTAACTTCCGGCCCGTGTATGGCCCATGACATCTTTTAGCCCATATTACTCTTGGCCATTAACGGCCCATTGTAAAACTGGCCCGTAATGAATAGTGTGTCACTTTATACCCATTAACGGCATGTGGTGAAACTAGCCCGTAATGAACAATATATCACTTTATGCCCATTAATGGCCCATTATTCCGTTGGGCCGTTTCCAGCCCATATTATATTTTGGCCTTCTCGGGGCCCATTTATTCTTGGGCTCATTTCCACATTCGTTTACTTACAGCCCGTTACTGTCATTTTGTGCTTGTGAGCCAAATTCAGCCTGTTGTTATAGTTGGCCCGTTTGTGGCCCGTTAATACGTTGGGCCGTTTTCATAGCGTCATCAAAATACGAACCGTTATGGTCGGCCCGTGAATGATTTCAACTCTAGCCCATTTACAGCCACAATATGGTCTATTATTGGCCCGTCTTTGGCCAACTGATCATACGACCCGTAGAAGGCCCATTGATGATACGGCCCATAGAAGGCCCATTGTGTCTATGGCCCATATAAGGCCCATTGTTTCTATGCCACATAGAAGGCCCATTGTTTCTACGGCCCTTAGAAGGCCCATTGTTTCTACGGCCCATAGGAGGCCCATATTAACTACAGCCACTGGCATCAAAGTTCGCCACTAGTGCAAATATAGGGAACACCCTACACTATACAAAAATGGCTTGCTGTTTTCTTCAGCCGGTGGCTGCAAGTTAAGAATGAATTTTGTATCACAGCAAAACAAATTACAACTATAAAACAAAAGGAAGCTTGGCATAAAAGTTAACAGTCTAGCAGATAAATGCACCACTAGAAGTTCAGAAGCTCAGTTCATTTGACCTGACTGTTAAGTTTTCATGTTGTATTGTCCGATGGAGCACCATAACCTTCGCCTTCAGCTCTCCTAGGCTCCTGAAAACATAGCAAATGTCTGATAGTCTGGTTTCAAAACCATGCATATCTTGACAACATCGAACAATGTCTCTCCTTGTTTCATAAACGGTCTCTGTTAGGGAATGGACTTGTGTCTGGAGCGCAGATACAAAATTGTTTTGAGCTTGCATATCTTGATCATGAGGCAGTTTGGACGAGATTGCCTTAACAACCAAGCCAGTATTACGCAGGAACGTGCTTCTGGCACTGTTAGTGGACAGGTACCGACCCACTGCAGCAAGAGCAGACATTGCGGTTATAGTTGCCTCGCCACCTTCAGAAGGTGGCGATTCCACCAATTTTTCCATAGCTCACTGAAAAGTGGTGGTTTTACATTAGTAGTACCAGAACAGACGATATTAAGGAGGCAGCAAAACCAAATAAAATAGCTTTGGTCTATATACATAACTTATTCTGGTGAACCCATGTAAAATAATAGTTGTATTTTATTGCAAAGTACATAATAAAACTAGGTTCCAAACATATTACCATGTACCATTGCTAATGTATTGTCTATTTCTTCACATTGTATTGAGGGCTAAGGATAAAGAGACGAAGTTTATAATACGGTAAGCATAGTATGACATCATTCATATCACAAAACAACTGAGAACAAACAAACAGACAATTGTAACGTTGTGTGGGCAAGTCTAGCACGGAACTAGATGACATGTCAAGATCAAAGGAACATCACTCCTCTCTTTTAAACCTTGTAAGGTGCAATGATACGCTAAGACAATTGTGTATAACATTGAAAAGATTAATAGACATTGGCTGCAAACTATGCAGTTCAAGGCACAAGTCAGAGTAAGTAGTAGTTAAAAGGCATGAGGATTAAGCACTTACAACATCGGCTTTGACTGGTGTAGTCATGCCCTTCTTCTTGCTGGTGTGACAGTCCTTGAAGATTTCCACAGCATTTGGTTCAGGTAATTTTTGGTCCTTGCGGGCTTTCCTCTGCATTTGGAACAAGCCAATATAGATCTGATAATATGGTACAGCGAAAAGAGTGAAACAGCAGCTAATTACAAGAGCCTCGCAGTGTGCAATATAGCTACGAGATCGTGTCGTTTGTTGGAATTTCACTTTTGTACGGTTGGCCTTGTTCTTTGAACAGTTCACCTACAAAGAAGATAGGTTTGTGTGGCACATGCGTAAATAGGACTTCAACATGTGATCTGATCACATATATATAATGTACCTGATACTTCGGATCGGAGCAGTGTTTAACGAGGCCTCTCTAGTCTTCATCAGATATATTTTCCACTGGAGATGTTTGGGCAAGTTCACTATTAGCCTTACCTTCAAAATGAGTTTTCCTCAAGTTATACCGATACTTTCATAGAGCAGACTTGAAAACATGGGGGCAAGCTTGTCTGGTTGCATCATCTTGGCTATCCAACTTGAACCTCATCTATTGAAAATTATGGGAGTCTCATTATCAGCAACCTAGAAAGTATTAGACAGAGCAAGACGATATTACTAGTTTCCATACATAACAGTCCTTACAGATAAATGGTCGAGGAAGGTGTTGAGCTGGGTTTCGTCTTTGTCATTCCTGTACTAAATCCATGTTGGGAGGATACGTACATGACACCTAACAGCAACCGCTGCCTCTGATACTAACTTGGCTGAATCTGTAGCATCACGTGGCCTTTTTAAACCTGCCTCAAAACTATCGGATGTGGGGTTCCGGCAAACCCTTAAGGTTTGAAAACTGGGGTGCGCGTGAAGTCTTTTCCTCCCACCGATCTACGCCCTAGCTCGCTAAGATCTCGTGGACAAACTCGACGAACTCGCAACACGTAAAGACACAAGATTTATACTGGTTCGGGCCACCATTGTGGTGTAATACCCTACTCCAGTGTGGTGGTGGTGGATTGCCTCTTGGACTGATGATGAACAATACAAGGGGAAGAACAACCTCCTGAGGTTGAGGTGTTCTTGTGCTTGGCTAACTTGTGTGGGTGAGAGTGATCTGAATCGTCCTCCTTCCCTCTCTATATCTCTCTACCATCGTCCCCCTCCCCTATGGTGGTGGCTAACTCTATTTATAGAGGCCCTGGTCCTCTTCCCAAATATTGTGCTGGAAGTGAGCCAACAACGGCCGGCATATTTGAAGGGGGACAGCTAGTACAAGCTATCCTGACAAAAGTGGTCTTCGCCTACCAAAGGCTCTGGTGGTGACGCCGTCTTGGGCTCCACGATGACCTCCATCTTGCCGTCCTTCTGGTCCTAGTCTTGTTGCACCGATATGGCAACCTTTGCCTGATGCCTCGGTACACCTCGCCTGCGCCGGCCTCCTTAGCACCAAAGAGGAAACAAGGATGCTGCACGCGCTAGCGCCCGCCTGGTGTTGTTTGTCAAGGCTCATGTCACGAGAGCCTCGTGAGGTTTGCCTCGCCTTGTTATCTCCGCCCCTCATGAGCCTGCCCGACGAGGCCACTCCAGAGGAGGTGTTGTATTGTCCGCCTCGTGACGCTTGGCCCCTTGCGACGGTCTTGGGTGCCTTGTTGATGAAGATGGGCCGTACGGCCTACTAGCTTAGCCACGCCGCGGGCCGCAGGTAGGCAAGCTTGGGGACCCCCGTTCCCAGGACGCCAACAGTAGCCCTCGGGCCCAAGGTGTGCTCGGGAATGGCTTCGCGGTGAAGCCAAGGGCCATGTACGGAGCACCGCGGGCCCCAAAAGCCTGCGACCTCGGCGTGACTGCGCCCATGGTGGTGAGGGAGTTCGTCAAGCGTCGAGTTGCTCCACTTCACCGCCACTCCTGCCCGATGTGGGACTTGGTCCGCAGCCATGACAACATGAGGTTTCAAGAGGAGGGGCTTCCTTTTGCGGCGCGGCAAACAGTGCTCATGGTCCTATTAGGTGTCCCTCTGCCGGATGAGATGCCTAGGAACAGCTGCCTGTTGTACCACTGCGAGAACAAAGTCACATTTGCCGCGAGCATGCCTTCCTTTGATGAGTGGGGGCTGCGCCCAATCGGCTTGATGGGGTCCCGCGAGAACCCCGTCATCGTGGTCCCTCTCCTTGCCGCCGGTGCCGAGCTCGCCCCAGGTGATGGTACGGGGGGGCGCGAGCTCCGACGGGGGGCAGCAGCTCAAGTGTCGAGGAGCACATGATGATAGGTGATCCGGGAGCGTCGTCCTCGGGAGCCTGCGACCCCCCTCCTGAGGCGTTGGATGGTGAGGAGACGCGGCATGCGGCTCCCGAGGCTGAGGCTCCAGGAGCCTCGGGAGGTTGCAGTGAGAGGGTGCAGGGCTGTTCGCCACGATTGGGCTCCCCTGAAGCCATCCCTCTTGGTTCTTCTTCGGCTTCGCCGTGCACCGGCCGTCACGTCTAGTGCTTTGGTCATCTTTGTGTGGACTTCGAGGAGCTCCGCAAGAGGAAGGGATACCCCAGTGGAAGCAACATCTTTGGGATGTTGAAGTGAGGGAATTACATCGCCATTGAGGCGTAAGTATCTTATTGTCATGGCCTCTTGCGTGTGGTCTTCTCATCCTAACGTTTGTACTTTAGGGCTCCTTCCGTTGAAGCTATTGCGTCTTCCGAGAGGCTGCCTCTTCCTTCATCAAATCCCCCATCGGCCTTGAGCGTTCCTGGCCTACCTGCCGCCCCTGGCGTAGGGTCGGTTGGGGGAGCGTCCCCGCCTTCATGGCGTGCTGAATCCTGGCTTGGCCACCCCTCCCCCATGGTCTGGCGCGGAGCTTGGCGGGCGTGCCCAGGGCTCCTCCTTTGCTCATGCACAACAACGGTTGACTTCGATCTCCAGTTCCACTTCAAGCGGCGAGCCCCGATCTGCTTGGGCTCCTCGCGAGGAGGGGCGGACGTCATGCGCGGCACCAGCCCCCAGCCCCCTGCCGGGAGGTAGAGCACCACTTGATGCTCCGCCCGCGGCCCCTGAGGTGGAGGACGAGGCGGGTTGAGCGTTCGAGCTCGAGCGCGGGCGGAGCATAGTTCGTCATGAGCTTTTCCAGGAGGCGATGGGCGCGATAAGCCTCCTCGATGAAGAGCTCGCTGGTGTCGATTCGCGTCTTGAGGCCGAAGGTTTCCGGCTGGTGGAGGAGCGGCGCAAGCGGAGGGTGGCCATCAACCTCGGTCGCTATCAGTGCGACCTCGAGAATGCGAAGGCCGAGGTGTCCCTCAAGATCGCCCATGAAGCCCGCATGCAAGCCATGGAAGAGGCTCGCGAGGCTGATCGCCGTCATGAGGCTGCGGAGGAGCGCGCGTGGGCGCTCCAGGCCTAGAGCGTGTCCCTTGAGCAGCAGCTGCAGGTGCGCGGGGCTGATCTTCCATCGCTGAGGGGGACGCCCGCGGAGGAAGACGAGATCCGAAAGCACGAGGAGGCATTGGCCCTGGAAGCCGTGGAGCGCAGCCTCGAGCCCGAGCAACTGGAGATGAGGGAGCGTCAAGTTGCTCAATCAGAAGACGTCGTCGGAGCCCACAAGGCCGGAGTCGAGGAGGAGATCAATCGCCGGGTGTCCGAGGTTCGCATAGATCTGGAGGGCAGGTACGACTTGAAGCTGAAGCTCACGGGTCTGGAGGATGCGGGCAGAGCCGCCGCCCTGAGGCCTAGGTTGCATGAGGTCGAGAGGCGTGCGGAGGCCACAGCCGCCACCCTAGTCACGGCGTAGGCGGAGTTGGCATCCGCCCAGGCCGAGCTGCTTTCCCTCCAGAAATGAGTTGATGATGCCGAGGCCGTCGCACGGCAAAACAGGGAGGAAGTGCTCCAGCGCCGGATGCTGGAGCGCGAGCATGCTCCTATGCTTCAAGACCTCCAGAACAAGGCTAACACTGCCCTGGGTTACATCTGCGACGAGAATGCCCCAGCCCCTCACTTGAATGACTATGCGAGCCACCTGACCTTCTTCACCAAGGTGGTGACGCACCTGGAGGCCCGATCCGCCAGAGCTCGCCAGCTTGTGGAGGAGAGGGGTCGTGGGCTGCTTCAGCGTGCCTTCTCCCGCGTCTTCAGCAACCTTCTGAATGCCGACCCCAACTTCAATTTTGACGCCGCCTGTCGGTGTCAAAACCGGCGGATCTCCGGTAGGGGGTCCCGAATTGTGCGTCTAAGGAGGATGGTAACAGGAGGCAGGGGACACGATGTTTTACCCAGGTTCGGGCCCTCTTGATGGAGGTAAAACCCTACGTCCTGCTTTATTTATTCTTGATGATATGAGTATTACAAGAGTTGATCTACCACGAGATCGGAGAGGCTTAACCCTAGAAGCTAGCCTATGGTATGATTGTATGTTGTCCGACAGACTAAAACCCTCCGGTTTATATAGACACCGGGGGGCTAGGGTTACACAAGGTCGGTTACAAAGGAGGAGATATCCATATCCGTACTGCCTAGCTTGCCTTCCACGCCAACTAGAGTCCCATCCGGACATGAGACGAAGTCTTCAATCTTGTATCTTCATAGTCCAACAGTCCGGCCAAAGGATATAGTCCGGCTGTCCGAAGACCCCCTAATCCAGGACTCCCTAAGTAGCCCCTGAACCAGGCTTCAATGACGATGAGTCCGGCGCGCAGTATTGTCTTTGGCATTGCAAGGAGGGTTCCTCCTCCGGATACACCGCAGAAGAGTTTGGATAAAAGGATAGTGTCCGACCTTGCAAAATATGTTCCACATACCACTGTAGAGAGAATAATATTTCCACAAATCTAATCTGCTGACACATTTTGGCAACATGACATCATGTGAAGGCTTGGTGATTATTCGAACCGTTTTTTTCTTTAACTAGCCCCGCACATAACGCGAGGCAGTTTCTTGACACGTCTTGTCAAAGCAGAGATCGTGTCCCCCTTATCACGGGATTCTCATCAATACGGGTGTGGCTAACCCAACCATGCCTAGGACTCCTATATTTTAGGCAAGTCCCAAACGGCCACGAGGAGGACGCTTGATATTCACCCTCTTTATAAAGGGTCAAGGCTTTTACTTTTTTCCACCCGTGCTCAATCGAATCCTTCCCCCGCCTCGAGTTCTAACACCCAAAGCCCAGGTCAGGTGTTTCGGACCATCAATCATGTCCGGATCCAGCCTCCAGAGCCGGTGGATGCCCTCCTCCTTCACGGAAGAGGATATCAAGAAGTTGAGGGAGGCAAGATACTTGACCGCCGATGTCTCGCATCGGCTGCCTGCCCGAGGGCAGGTCGTCCCTACTCCTGAACCCAATGAAGACATCGTGTTTATCTCCCACTTCCTCCAAGGACTAGGCCTCACTCTGGATCCCTTCGTAAGGGGTTTGATGTTCTATTATGGGCTTGATTTCCATGATCTAGCCCCGGATTCCTTTCTCCACATATCGGCATTTATTGTCGTATGTGAGGCCTTCATCCGTTTTACCCCTCACTTCGGCCTGTGGCTCAAGACCTTTGATGTGAAGCCGAAGACGGTCGAGCGGCAATATGCAGCGTGCGGGGGTGCATTAATAAGCAAGATTGCTGGAGCTCCGTGGCCAAAGGGTTCCTTTTCAGATGTGTTCGAATTATGGCAATGGGAGTGGTTCTACATCTGCCCTCCCAGAAGTGCCAAGTGGGTAGCTTCCCCCGCCTTTCGGTCGGGCCCTCCACCACAACTGATGTCATGGATCAGCAGGGGGCTGACTTGGGGTCCAGCCAAGGATGTGCCCATACGGCAGAGCCGCATCCCAGATCTCAGGGAGATTTTAGTTTGGTTATGGTAGTGCAAGTCATGCTAGTTCGTCAAGTCCAGCCTCGCAAACGCCGGCCCCTCCGCTTGTGGGAATTCAACCCAGAAGGACCGCGCGCTATTCAGAATTTCCTCGGCTTGACGCACGAGGAGATGTACAAGTCGTTCTTTGGACCCCAAATAGAGTGTCCAGTCACCTCCGAGGACGTGGACCTAAGCAGCAACCGCATCACGGCCCAAGTAAGTAATCCTCTAGTCGAACACACTGTCTTTCATTTATCATGACATAATTCTGAAGAATCCCTCTTTGACCAGGACTGGATAACAAAGGCGAAGATGATCCGGTGTTCAGCCCCCCTTCCCGAAGGCTTGGACAATTCGGTGCTGGAAAAGATCCTCAAGCCAGCACCTTGCCCGATGCCCTCAAAGGAAGATGAAGGGGGGAATAAATATGGCAAAAGCGGGCCCCCACCGCTACCTATTCCAACCGAGGGAACGAGCACCTCCGTGAGGGAGGATAACCAAGGGAAGGAATCTGACATTCCCTCGCCCCGGGGGAGGAAGAGGACTACCTCTGATGATCCGGAAACCAAGGTTTCCAAACAGGAGAAGAAAACTCCACCAGAGGATCCCGCCTCAGAGGTTGCTCTTGCCGCACAAAGTCCGTGCGGGGATCAGCCCTCTAACGAGCTATAAGTAATCAAAAAGTACTTAATAGTGAAGATATACTACCTTACTTCTGAGGGAGATAACCGAAGCTTTTATCTTGCAGTTCGGATATGAGCCCTACTAAACGGAGCTCGTCTTCAGGGGATCTTCTTCAGGAGATGATGGAGAGTGAAACGCCTCCCCCGGACTCCCCAGCTCAAGAAGCGGGCGACCTTGAAGTGTCATCATGGAGAGTTTCTCCGGATCCGGCGAGGCCAGAAGGTAATCCCATGGTCACCCGAAGCCCTCAGTATCCGGCTCTTGAAGAGAGCAATCAAAAGAGTCCGGCACCATCTGGTATGCGGTCGGACGTACTAAAGGGTCTGCTAGAGCGAGCGACTATCTCAGGAGGGCACCGTACAATAATGTGTATGGTGATTGAAAGGATTTCGTCCACCGAAAACGGGTTGCATGAAGCCTGTATGAGTCTACTGACGGGCTTTGAGGTACGTGAAATGATATGCATTTGTAATGGTACCGCACATATTAGGTGTGCCCTGTGTAGATAGTAGCCCCTGAGACTCTGGTTGTCGTCGAGAATGGCGGCGAACAGAGGATCATATTCCCAGGTAATAACCAGACCACCTTTATGTGCAGCTGTCTGAAGCTCCGGTGGCTAGCCGGACTGAAGGGGTTGCCGAACTAAAGCGACAACTGGATGCGGCGGATGCCGACATCGAGCTTGTTAACAAGCGGCTTGACGAGGCACAGGGTAGGTGATATTTATAGTGGATGTCACATAGTAAGAGCAGCGTGATGCCAGTATCGTTAATATGTTGTGACTGCAGATGGAGCTGCCACCGTGGAGGCCTTGCGGGCGGAGCTTGCCCGAGCCAAGGATCAAGCAAGGAGTAGTAATGCGGCCGCTTTGAAGGCGGCCGAAGAGCCGAGAAGGCCGCTCATAGCGAGAGCAAAGAGAAAATGGCCAAAATGGCTGAGAAGTTAAAAGACGTTATCGACCGCTGTAAGTTTTTTGAAGAAGAAAGTCGGGCGAAGGCTACGGACCTTGAAAAGGCCACAATGGCGACCAAAGACACCCGCTCTGCAATGAGAGCAAAGAAGGAGGAGCTGCGTGAAGCCGGGGACATTGTGGCTGGGAAGCCCTTTATGCTGTGGAGGAAGTTCGGCGATCCGCGGTATGCCCCTCTGGATCGGCTGTGGAGTTCGGCCGACGCATATCTGGATTTGGCGGCGAGCGTTGTCGATGCGGCCGAATACTTCCGAGATCAGACAGATCATGAAGTGGACAAGCTGTTCTGGTCGCAATTTAACGTTCTAGAGCGTCCGCTTCCGTTGACTGATCAGCTTGCCGAATGGGCCGAACTCAATAGATTGTCCGGACTCGCCATGAGGTCTGTCGTGGATCATCTATGGCCGGAAAGGCCAAAGCCGAACAACTATTTTAGCTTGGTGCAGCAGTTCCATGGTGCGGTGCCACGCATTAATGCGATGAAGTGGTCGACGTGCATAGAAGGCTCGCGGTTGGCCCTTTCCCGTGTCAAAACATACTGGGCAGAGATGGATGCCACCACTGTCGCGGCGCAGGGTTCGGCCATACACTACTAGGAAAAGGCCTACTAATGGCGCACCGGTTTTGTGTACTAATGGCGCACTACTGGTGCGCCATTAGTAGCACTCCACTAGTATTTGTTTACTAATGGCACACCACTGGTGCTCCATTAGTATACCAGATACTAATGGCGCACTAGTAGTGCGCCATTAGTATGCATAGAGGTGCGCCATTACTATCTGACTTAGTAATGGCGCACCACATAGAAGTGTGCCATTAGTAATAAATTTTTTTCAAATTTCTTTTCAAAAAAAAATTCATTTTTTTTTTCAAATTTTCTTATTTTTTTTCAAAAAAAAATTTAAATTCAATTTTTTTATTTTTTCCTTAATCTCAGGTCACTATGGCTTAATCTCGAGTCACTGTCCCGGCGTAGGGTTCGTCCATACACTACTAGGAAAAGGCCTACTAATGGCGCACCGGTTTTGCGTACTAATGGCGCACTACTAGTGCGCCATTAGTAGCACTCCACTAGTATTTGTTTACTAATGGCGCACCACTGGTGCTCCATTAGTATACCAGATACTAATGGCGCACCACTGGTGCTCCATTAGTATACCAGATACTAATGGCGCACTAGTAGTGCGCCATTAGTATGCATAGAGGTGCGCCATTACTATCTGACTTAGTAATGGCGCACCACATAGAAGTGTGCCATTAGTAATAAATTTTTTTCAAATTTCTTTTCAAAAAAAATTTCAAATTTTTTTTCAAATTTTTTTCAAATTTTTTTTAGTTTTTTTCAAATTTTTTTTAAATTCAAATTTTTTATTTTTTCCTTAATCTCAGGTCACTATGGCTTAATCTCGAGTCACTGTCCCGGCGCAGGGTTCGGCCATACACTAATAGGAAAAGGCCTACTAATGGCGCACCGGTTTCGCGTACTAATGGCGCAGCCATTAGTAAAAAAAATTCAAAATTTTTTAAAAATTAATTTTTTTTATTTTTTTTCTTAATCTTAGGTCACTATGGCTTAATCTCGAGTCAATATGCTTAATCTTAGGTCAAATCACACTCTATGGTCAAACTTCCCAAAAGGTCACCCATCCTCACACTACTCCAGCCCAAGCACGCTTAACTCCATAGTTCTATCCAACCCCAGCACCACCTCACTTCACAAGCACATGTTGATATATCTATCATATCAATCCTATTAAACGTTACTGATGTCTAGGACTTCGATCATGTTCATGAGTATGATGAAATTTTGAAAAAATATTTCAAACTTCCCGGTCATATTACGTATCATATTTTCAAAAATAATTCAATTTTTTTTCGAAACCATTTTTTTCTGTTACTAGTGGCGCACCTAGCATATGGTGCGCCACTAGTAAGTTTGAAATTTTTTGAATTTTTTTGTCTCCGGATCTTAAAAGCCCCGTAACTTTTTTTCTGTTCGGTTTTCGGGGATTTTGAAAATGTTTAACGAGGTTCCCCTAGTTAAATTTGGATGTAACTTTTCGAGTAAATGATTTTTCATATAAAAAACTTTTTAATCCGAGTTCGTATGCAAAAGTTATGCCCAGTTTACAAATTACAGAGAGATTTTGCAAATAAAGTCGAAATTCATATTTGTAAATTTTCCCAACAACTAGACCACATATCACATAGGAAACTTATTTTCTTTTATTTTTTTGACATTTCCATCATTTTCTTTTATTTTTTTTAAAACTGAAAAGGCGGTCCACAAGGGGGGGGGGGTGCATTCGGTACGTTTTGGGCCAAGTTAGTAATGGCGCACCATGGGGGTGGTGCGCCATTACTAGTTAAACTAGTAATGGCGCACCACACCCACGGTGTGCCATTACTAGTTTTGAAAAAACAATAGCACAAATTCTGATTTTTTTTAAAAAACTTAGTAATGGCGCACCAGTGGACAGTGCGCCATTACTAGTTTTGAAAAAAAAAATAAAAAAATTTGGAAATTTTATTTTGAAAATAATTTACTAGTGGCGCACCGTGGATGTGGTGCGCCATTACTAGTTTAACTAGTAATGGCGCACCCCTCCCACGGTTCGCCATTACTAGTTTTGAAAAAAAATGAAAAAAAATTTGTTACTAATGGCGCACCGTGAATGTGGTGCGCCATTAGTATTTGGACACTAATGGCGCACCAACACATGGTGCGCCATTAGTATATACTAATGGCGCACCAACACATGGTGCGCCATTAGTATATACTAATGGCGCACCACATGTCTGGTGCGCCATTAGTGTCATTTCCATCTATAGCCCTTTTCCTAGTAGTGATAGGCCGAGTGGCTGCCGAGCACTATTTTGAAGAAGTTCTTGAGGGCGCTCGTTCGATAGAGGCCCAGTTCTCGAAGAATGTTATGTTTGAGTGACATGTATTCCCATTGTAAACAATGTTTTATTGAATTTATCAAGCCTGTATTTATACTTTTGCCCGAAAGTATTGTGATGGCTCCTGTGTGGCCGTTTATGTATACCTGTATATAACCTGAAAGATTGCAGTCGTCGGCTTCAGCCCCCACGCATATAATGCGGGGGTGTTCGCAGAAGACGTGTATTCACACTTAATCCAACATCTTGGTCCTATTAAGGAGGTGATAGTGCAGTGAACTAGGCAACCGGACTATAATGGTTTAACACTTTCACTTGGCCATAGGAGTTCGACAGTGGGGCTACTATATAGCCCCTGGTCGCTCCGCACTCATCCGGATTCGGGGTGCATACATGCTTGGCCGGGAAACGGCCCTTCGTTAATGTGGAGGAATCTCGAAGATTCCAATAAGTCATTGAGTGGTTGACCAGTCTCATGCTATATCATGACAGTCAGTTTTCGGCTTTCTCTATTAAGGTGCTCGTCCGGATGAACCAGGGCACAATTGCAGTAGTTCTCCTGGTGCCGCCTTAGCCGATAGAGCGGAACGTAAGGCAGCAAAACACAGGAGCCGGGCAAACCCAACATTTGACCAAAGACATGATTCGGAGTTGATGCATATAAGGCCAAACTCGCGACGCCGAACACTCCCTAAGGTATTCGATCTTTATGGTGTAAACCGGGTCTAAACAGTACCCTTTGTAATAAGCCCCTGGTGTCCAGGTACGTGCATTATTCAGGCATGGCCACATGCCAAGACGTCAGCATCCTTCTCGGTTGTACTGAGAATCTGAGGGATGTAAATCAACAAGAGACAGTAAAAGAGGTTTACGCAGGGTTTTAATCTACAAAGAATCCTTGGAACGGGTCCTTGTTGCACGTCTGCGCCTGTGTCTCCGTTGTGCCGTATCCTAGACGGGTGTAGCACGATGGTCATCTGAAAAAGAGAGGAACTTAATTGAAAAGTTGCCGTGCAAAAGTTAAGTTATACTAAATGAACAATATATAGTTGAAAATGAGTAAAGGTGAGCCTTATTGCCACTTTTCCGCGCGCGTTGAGCCCCTTGTATTGTAATAAGGGTATAGCCATCAAATCTATATTAATTACATATATATGAGCCAGACTCGTCTAGCCGTGTCCGTGGTCTTAATGACCTGTCAAATGCTTGAGTTGGTGAGGCCGTTTAGTGTGCGGCGGCCAAGGCGGCCACACCGTCTTTGGCGCGCAAGGAGCGCTCAATATTTCCATTTACTATAATGACGCCGCGTGGACCGGGCATCTTGAGATTGAGGGAAGCATAATGCGGTATTGCATTAAAGCGAGCGAAAGCTTCGCGTCCGAGTAGTGCTTGATTGCCACTTTGGAATGGAGCGACGTGGAAAGTTAAATTTTCGCTGCGGAAGTTATCGGGGAAGCCGAATATAACCTCTAGTAGCAGGGAGCCCCTGAAGTGAGCCTTCGGGCCTGGCGTTACTCCTTTAAAGGTAGCATTGCTGCGGCAAATTTTTGTTGGGTCTATCCCCATTTTGCGGACTGTGTCCTGATATATCAGATTTAAACTGATGCCGCCGTCCATCAGGACTCGTGTGAAGTGGTATCCATCAATTATTGGATCTAATACCAAGGCGGCCCATCCCGCACGCCGGATACTTGCCGAGTAATCCCGATGGTCGAAGGTGATCGGTTGGGACGACCAGTGGCGGAGCTCCGCAGTGATATATAGGCCCTGGGTCATGTTTCTATAAAGGTGCAACTTTGTTTCTCCCTTTTATTACGTGTAACACGTTGACTGTTTTGACTTCTGGTGGGAATTTCTTCTGTTCCCCTGTTCTTTGCTTGCGAGGCTCGTCCTCGTCTTCACTTGGTGTATCCTGCCCCTTGAGTTCGGCGTTGAGCTTGCCGGACTGTTTGAAGACCCAACATTCTCTGTGGGTATGATTTGTAGGTTTATCAGGGGTGCTATGGATCTGACATATTTGGTCCAGAATTTTGTTTAGTCTGGACAGTTTGTCTCTATTGCCTTTGGAGGGCGGCTTCTGCTAGCCTGGCCGAGAGCTTCTAAATCCGACGTTTACCGCCGTGCTCTTCGGGCTGTCTTCTTTATTCCGGCGCTTATTCTTGCTGCGTCGTGATTTCCCATTTCCATCCCTTACTTCGGATGTACTTGGGTCGCTGGTGCCGCATCGGGCTAACCAGCTGTCCTCGCCCGCGCAAAAATGGGTCATGAGGCTTGTTAATGCTGCCATTGTTCTCAACTTTTCTTGACCGAGGTGTCTGGCAAGCCATTCGTCTCAAACGCTATGCTTGAGAGCTACTAAGGCTTCCGCGTCCGGATAGTCGACTATTTGGTTCTTTATAGTGAGGAACATGTTCCAAAGTTTTTGGGCTGACTCACCGGGCTGTTGAGTTATATGACTTAAATCGTCTACATCCGGTGGTCGGACATATGTCCCTTGAAAATTTGCCCGAAAGGCGTCTTCGAGCTCTTCCCAGCTTCCGATGGAGTTTTCGGGGAGGCTTTTAAGCCAGTGCCGAGCTAGCCCTTTGAGCTTGAGGGGTAAGTACTTGATGGCGTGGAGATCGTCTCCTCGAGCCATATGGATGTGGAGGATGTAGTCCTCAATCCAGACCCTAGGGTCTGTTGTTCCGTCGTACGCCTCTATGTTTACAGGTTTGAATCCCTCTGGAGATTCATGGTCCAGCACCTCGTCGGTGAAACATAGAGGGTGTGCGGCACCCCTGTATTTGGGCGTACCCTGGTGTTCGGATGTTTGTTGTGTTGCAATGTATGTTGGAGCATGCTTGTGTGGTTCATAGATGGATCTGGTTGCGCTGTCCTTTTGATGCGAGCCCTTACGCGGATCACGTACTGGTTTATGTGCGGTGTCGCTTGCCGCTTTACGTTGGCTATGAGGTCGTCTATCCGACCGGATGGCCGTTTTATTATTTAATTGTGGAGGATCTAAGGCCTCCTCATCCAATTCAGGTAGCAACTTTCGCTTCGGATAGCTCCTGGTGTGGCGATTACTGCCGTACTTCGCTGCAGTGTTAAGTACTTCACTCCATTTGATTTTGAGTGTGTCTTGTGCAGGCTTGAGCCATTGCTTCTGTTTTTTCAGACTCCTCGCCATGGCAACAAGCCTGTGGTGGTCATTATGTTGCTCCTGGCGCCTGTCTGGTGTGATGTTGTCCGGACTGTTATCTTCGACGGGGTTGGGTTGTTCGGCTTTATTTTCCGTGTTGCCGTGGTCGGGCAATGGCTCACCCTGCTGTAACGCTGGGTCTATATGATCGTTATTTCTACCAAGGCGGGATTTGGAGCGGCGTTTACGCCGCTGTGACACCCGGATAATCAAGCTACAGTAACCCTCTAGTAATGATGCCTTGTCACCACTGTTACTGTTGTTAATCTCGCGTTAGATCGAAACCGGTTCGAATTCAAAATTCAAAATCAGGGAAACAATAAAAGTTTTCAAACGTTAAAACTAAAATTGTTAAAAATGGGACAACTAAATCCTAGGTAATAATGGTGGAGAAACAACACTTGTATAAAATGCGTAAATACTCAAAAATGAATAAAACAACAGCAAAATAAATTAATTAAATGCCTTTGTATTTTGTAAAATACTAAACTATTTTATTTAGCTGTCCAAATTAATGTGGCAGTGGTATATTTAACATACTACATTTAGGTGTTGTTCTCACATTCTATAAAGTTGAAATAAATTAAAAATTTAATAAAACAGAAAAGAAGAAATAAAAGAAAAGAGAAAATAGAAAACAATAACTAAACTAAAACAAAAAAAA
>NC_057797.1:195642419-195642926 GCF_018294505.1 Triticum aestivum
TTCAACTCGAGAGATACTCATATGTTCATACTTGGGAAACCCCCAGAAGATTTTCCCTTGTAACATCCTATCGTTGTAGAGCTGCCCCTTACCTATTCGTAAGTACGATGGAGATCCCGAAGAAAGGATGACAAATTGATCATGGTGACTTGAAGCAGTGAAATGAAGACATCAACGAAAGGGATCAACCTCTTCGAAAGGGAAGCCAAGACCGAGAAGACTCGTTAGGTTTTTCGCTACCACCACCTTCGCCCCTTACACACCTCTTAAATCTCGGGACGAGATTTCTTGTAGTGGAGGAGAATTGTGACGCCCGGATAATCAAGCTACGTAACCCTCTAGTAATGATGCCTTGTCACCACTGTTACTGTTGTTAATCTCGCGTTAGATCGAAACCGGTTCGAATTCAAAATTCAAAATCAGGGAAACAATAAAAGTTTTCAAACGTTAAAACTAAAATTGTTAAAAATGGGACAACTAAATCCTAGGTAATAATGGTGGAGAAAC
>NC_057797.1:195645069-195647258 GCF_018294505.1 Triticum aestivum
GAAGTATTACCATCACTTTTTGTCAAGAATGTGGTGAGAATTTCACCACCTCTTAATAATTCTTGATATCTTAATACTTCTTGCCATCTTCGTTCATTCCTTGGTCCCCGTATTGTTTTCAACCGGAATACCGACAATGGAGCTATGACGTGTGAATTCAAAACTTCTAGCAACCCTATTGCTTTGAAGTGAATGGGCGATAGTTCATTCTAAGTCCTTCGCTAATTGAATCACCATTCTAACATTGGTCGTGCAACCCAACCCGTACTTCGGGCGCACCCTTCAACCAATGTTTATTTGTGTATGTTTTCCTCGAGCATACTTCCTTATATCAGTTGATCTGACAAATGTTATCTCCTTGTTCACTTAATGGTGGAAATCCATCTTTTGGGAATCTCGGTGAATTGCCGTTGAGTTCACCAGACACCTCCTTGTCCTCTCCCTAGTTTAATGGTGAACTATTGCTTCAGAAACCCGCTCCCATAGTTCATTTCCCGAGAAGCTTGCAATGCCATTTCAACGATTTGTGTTGCGCCTTTTCTTCTCGGACATCCCGAGTCTCAGGTATCCTGACACCAATCGGATCTGAATCTCGGTCAGATATGATGGTTGAGACAACTTTCCAAGAGTTATGACATTGATCCTTTGATGACCCGGTAACATGATGTCATGCCTAGTACCCCCCCCCCCGGCTGGAGGACCTATCATTATAGATTCCTTCTCAGCAAGGCTATCCATTCACCCATGAGGAAATTGTAAGACTTATTCTACAAGTTATTCCTGATGGATCCTTCGTGTTTCCAGAGTCTGATCTTCACTTGAAGACCATGTCAATGCTATCTCGAAGCATGTCTATGGTACTCCAATTTTCAACAAGAACATTTGAAACCCAATGTTAAATGTTTCCTGCCCAATTATCCAAACACCATTGAATGGGTAATGTCATGAAAATTTCTCTTCCCTTTCCTAAAGGGGTTTTCTACGCTATATCCCGTCATGAATATCATGTGTTGCTTGCCCTTGGGAAGGATATACCCCCTGATATATGTGTTTAAACACATTTTCCTTTTCATTGTTCTGTTTAATCCGATAATCTTATTTTCCTTTCCATTGGTTGGTTTAACCTTTCTTGAGGTCTATATAATCTAAGCAGTATTATTCTCCTGCTTATGTAAACACCTCGGTGTACAACTCTGTCAGTAAGGCCCTGTTGAAATTGTCGATAGCATTCCGGTCACCACCGATGGACGAGAACTCTGCCTATTGGTCCGCCTCGTTTTAACGAGCAGGAAAATGGTTCTCTTCGTCCCTCGCCCTTGGTACCAACGTTGTTGCCGACATAGCTGACATGGTACTCCCTGACATGCCTTGCTATCATGACCGTGCAAGATGTCACTGCTCCTATTAAAAAAAAGAACCACATGGTGGGCCCATAACCCACAGTTCCACAGGATCGAAACCTGACTCTCCTATACACCCTGTTGCCAAAGTTATTCCTATAGCTTGACTTCGTATGTAATTTGCGAGCCACCTTCCTAGTGATCAATTCTGGTATCGGACACAATACTTATTCCTGTTGCTCTGAACCCCATTCACACTCTGTTTCAGGCAATGAACGATTGCCTATCCGCTTGAAACTTCTTATTGCACCGTCTTACTTTGCTCTCGATGTGTTTCATTTATTCAACTCGAGAGATACTCATATGTTCATACTTGGGAAACCCCCAGAAGATTTTCCCTTGTAACATCCTATCGTTGTAGAGCTGCCCCTTACCTATTCGTAAGTACGATGGAGATCCCGAAGAAAGGATGACAAATTGATCATGGTGACTTGAAGCAGTGAAATGAAGACATCAACGAAAGGGATCAACCTCTTCGAAAGGGAAGCCAAGACCGAGAAGACTCGTTAGGTTTTTCGCTACCACCACCTTCGCCCCTTACACACCTCTTAAATCTCGGGACGAGATTTCTTGTAGTGGAGGAGAATTGTGACGCCCGGATAATCAAGCTACGTAACCCTCTAGTAATGATGCCTTGTCACCACTGTTACTGTTGTTAATCTCGCGTTAGATCGAAACCGGTTCGAATTCAAAATTCAAAATCAGGGAAACAATAAAAGTTTTCAAACGTTAAAACTAAAATTGTTAAAAATGGGACAACTAAATCCTAGGTAATAATGGTGGAGAAAC
>NC_057797.1:195650160-195672625 GCF_018294505.1 Triticum aestivum
AGGGCAGGTTGAGACCACCTAGGAGACAGGTGGGCCTGGCCTTGTTCGGCGTTCGCGGACACTTAACACGCTTAACGAGATCTTGGTATTTGATCTGAGTCTGGCTACGAGCCTATACGCACTAACCATCTACGTGGGAGTAGTTATGGGTATCCCGACGTCGTGGTATCAGCCGAAGCACTTCAGACGTCAGCGACGGAGCGGCGCGCGCCGAATTGGACTGGAACGCCACTAGGCTAGGTCTGCTTTCGGCCGCCCACGCAACGTGCAGGTGTGCTCAGGGCGATGGGCCCAGACCCCTGCGCGCTTAGGTTTAGACCGGTGTGCTGGCCTCTCTGTTGTGCCCAGGTGGGGCTGCGACGTGTTGATCTTCCGAGGCCGGGCATGACCCAGAAAAGTGTGTCCGGCCAAATGGGATCGAGCGTGTTGGGCTATGTGGTGCACCCCTGCAGGGAAGTTAATCTATTCGAATAGCCGTGATCTTCGGTAACAGGATGACTTGGAGTTGTACCTTGACCTTATGACAACTAGAACCGGATACTTAATAAAACACACCCTTCCAAGTGCCAGATACAACCGGTGGTCGCTCTACCTCAGGGATATGAGGAGAGGATTGCCGGGTAGGATTATGCTATGCGATGATACTTGGAGATGCTACTTGAAGATGCTACTTGGAGGACTTCAATCTACTCTCTCCTACGTGCTGCGAGTCGGAGGCTGCCAGAAGCGTAGTCTTCGACAGGATTAGCTATCCCCCTCTTATTCTGGCATTCTGCAGTTCAGTCCACTGATATGGCCTCCTTACACATATACCCATGCATATGTAGTGTAGTTCCTTGCTTGCGAGTACTTTGGATGAGTACTCACGGTTGCTTTCTCCCCCCTTTTTCCCCTTTCCTTTCTTTCTGGTTGTCGCAACCAGATGCTGAAGTCCAGGAGCCAGACGCCACCGTCGACGACGACCCCTACTACACCGGAGATGCCTACGACTACGTGCAGCCCGCTGACGATGACCAGGAGTAGTTAGGAGGATCCCAGGCAGGAGGCCTGCGCCTCTTTCGATCTGTATCCCAGTTTGTGCTAGCCATCTTATGGCAACTTGTTTAACTTATGTCTGTACTCAGATATTGTTGCTTCCGCTGACTCGTCTATGATCGAGCACTTGTATTCGAGCCCTCACGGCCCCTGGCTTGTATTATGATGCTTGTATGACTTATTTATGTTTTAGAGTTGTGTTGTGATATCTTCCCGTGAGTCCCTGATCTTGATCGTACACATTTGCGTGCATGATTAGTGTACGGTCAAATCGGGGGCGTCACAGCCGCTGCTTTGACAGCCTCTCGAGGGAACCAACCTTCGCTGCGTCCTTCCGTTCCTCGTCGTTATTTTCTTTGGGTGTGTCCACCATGTATACGTCATGTGATGAAGTGGGTGTCCAATGCCCTGTGCGCAGTGGTTCCTCTTCGCCTCCCCATCGTCTTCCATACCTTCGATGTCTTCGGAGTCGAAGTCGAGCATGTCAGTTAAGCCATCGACAGTGGCTACTAAGTGGGTGGTGGGAGGGCGGCGGAGTTCTTCGTCATCCGTATCCCAATCCTGTCGGACGTAGTTCGGCCAAGACTCTCCTGACAAGGAGAGAGACCTTAATGAGTTCAGTATGTCGGCAAAGGGTGAGTGCTGAAAAATATTCGCGGAGGTAAACTCCATGATCGGCGCCCAATTGGATTCAACAGGAACCGGCGCAGGCGGTTCGGATTCCGTGGCCGGAGAAGGATCCGGCAGTTTGGAAACACGGCTCTCGTGAAGGGTAAGGTCGATATTCGGCTCGATCGCCCCTAAGGATACGGCCTCTGTGATGGGGTCTATCCACCCATCCATGGTTGGCACAACTGGCTCCGAATTGAGGCTCGGAGCTGCTGCCGGTGTGATCTCCTGAATACGGTATGATGGTAGAGCTAAATCATACTCATCGTGACCGCATGGTGCACAAGGCAGGGGCTCGAATCCGTCGAAGATCAAGTCTTCGCGGATATCGGCCGTGTAATTTAAGCTTCCAAACCTGACCTGGTGGACACGGGCGTAACTTTCGATCTGCTCTAGATGGCCAAGCGAGATGGCCCACAGTGCGAAGCCGCCGAACACAAAGATCTGTCCGGGGAGAAAAGTCTCCCCCTAGACTGCATCGCTATTGATGATCGTAGGAGCCATCAACCCTAACAGCGACGACACAGAGAAACCCTCAATGAAAGCACCAATGTCAGTGTCAAAACCGGCGGATCTCGGGTAGGGGTCCCGAACTATGCGTCTAAGGCGGATGGTAACAGGAGATAGGGGACACGATGTTTTACCAAGATTTAGCAACTAAGAAAGTTCTAGGTTGAGCCTTTTTAGTCAAATCAACAATGTAAAGATCACCTCTACGTATACTGGTAAAGACCATTTTATGATTGTCTCTTCGAAACACTTGGCAGTCTACTTCAGTAAATAGGACAATAAACCAAAATCAGCAAGTCTAGATACTGAAAGTAAATTGTACCTAAGAGATTCAACGAGCATGACATTTTGTATGGAGCTATCGTGTGAGATGGCCACCTTACCGAGGCCAACCACCTGAGCCTTTGAGTTACCACCAAAAGTGGAATACTTTCGAGGGCCATCGTTTTCAGCAAGCTCACGAAACATATCTTTGTCTCCGGTCATATGATCAGTACATCCACTATCAAGAACCCATTCCTTTCCTCCAGCCATGTAGCCGCGAAGATTAGCCATAAGACCAAAGTGTCTCATCGCATCATCAAGATCACTATCACTATCATCATCTTCATCATAGTATCCATGTTCAACATTGTCTTGTATTTGATCAATTCCTAGAGAGGGTAATTCATTAGATAAATGATCATCACAATGGTCACCTTCATGAATTCTAATAGCTTCGGATATGACATTGGTAATGATTCCAACATCTCCTTTGGCACACATGAGATTGGTAAGCTCAAATAGACAATCACCACACATAGGATCACTAGAATTCATCTTACTCAAGGCAATAGACTTATGAATAATTTCATCTAAGTTTTGCAAGGAAGAGTTTGGAAATCTTTCCTCATGAAATCTTCGTATAGTGTAGGCACAATCAAGAGTAGGAAAACATCCAATCAAGTTTCTAGGAAAGCCTCTAGTTATAAGATTACTAGTTCTAAGGTTGTAGATCATGTCAATAGACTCATCAAGGGTAGGATGCAAAGGATCAACATGAGGTGCACAAGGGCTAGTAATGTACTTGTTCAAATGATATTCATTGAAAATCTCAAGCATCTCATTTTTTCAATCATGAAAGAACTCTCCATCAAGAATAGGCACTCTATGTCTAAGACTCCCCAACGTAGACTCATCCATCTTCCTCCAATGGTGATTAAACCAAAGCAATGGAGACCAAAGCTCTGATACCAATTGAAAGGATCGAGAAGAGGTGTCTAGAGGGGGGTGAATAGACTCTAAGTAAGAAAAGTTGCAGTTTTTAACTTCTTTAAGTTGAAGTGGAGTTTTAGCACAAGTTTAAACATTCACAATACATATAAAGCAAGCATGACAAGAGTATATGAGCAGCGGAAAGTAAAGCATGCAAGTTGCAAGAATGTAAAGGGATGGGATTGGAGTGTGCGAACGCAATTGGAGACACGGAGATTTTTGGCGTGGTTCCAAAAGGTGGTGCTATCGTACATTCACGTTGATGGAGACTTCAACCCATGAAGGGTAACGGTTGCGCAAGTCCATGGAGGGCTCCACCCATGAAGGGTCCACGAAGAAGCAACCTTGTCTATCCCACCATGGTCGTCGCCCACGAAGGACTTGCCTCACTCGGGTAGATCTTCACGAAGTAGGCGATCTCCTTGCCCTTACAAACTCCTTGGGTCAACTCCACAATCTTGACGGAGGCTCCCAAGTGACACCTAGCCAATCTAGGAGACACCACTCTCCAAGAGGTAACAAATGGTGTGTTGATGATGAACTCCTTGCTCTTGTGCTTCAAATGATAGTCTCCCCAACACTCAACTCTCTTTCAAAGGATTTGGATTTGGTATAAGAAGATTTGAGTGGAAAGCAACTTGCGGAAGGCTAGAGATCAATATTTATGTGGTTGGAATGGAATATCTTGACCTCAACACAAGTGTAGGTGGTTCTATCTCAGAAAATATATGTTGGAAGTGCAGGCATGTTGTGATGGCTCTCTCTACGAATGAAGAGTGGGTGGAGGGGGTATAAATAGCCTCCACACAAAATCTAACCGTTAAACACAATTTACCAAACTCGGTGGGATCGATTCAAAGAACTCGGTCAGATCGATTTAGTTCATAATGTGACCATTAGGCATTTCGGTGGGACCAATATAATCGACTCGGTAGGACCGATGTGCTAGGGTTAGGGTAAAGCCCCATCTCGGTTTGACCGATTACACAAACTCGGTGGGACCGATTTGGGTAATAAGAAAAATAGAGAGTAGGCCAAGCAAACTTGGTGGGACCGATTGCATGTCTCGGTGGGACCGAAATTATTGCAATAGGCAACAGAGAGTTTGCATGCCCATCTCGGTGAGACCGAGATCCCATCGGTGAGACGAATTGATTAGGGTTTCTGGCAGTGGCTATGTCAACTGAACTCGGTGGCGCCGGATAGAATGTTTCGGTGGGGCCGAGTTTGACTTTTGGTTTCAGACATATGTGGATATGAGAAAGTAGTTGAGGGCTTTTGGAGCATATCACTAAGCACTTTGAGCAAGCAAGCCATTAGGCAACACCTCATCCCCTCTTAATAGTATTGGCTTTTCCTATGGACTCAATGTGATCTTGGATCACTTAAAATGGAAAGAATGGAGTCCTGAGCTTTGAGCTTGGGCCAATCCTTTGTCCTCAGCATTTTGAAGGGGTTCCACATCCTCTAGTCCATGCCACTCCATTGTTGAACTTATCTAAACCATATTAGGTAGAAGCATTAGTCCAACAAGACATATATTGACATTAATTACCAAAATCACCCAGGGAGCACTTGTGCTTTCAAATACCCTTGCATAAAAACACAATAGTGATAGTATGGGTGAAGTGTGTGCAGAACTAGTGCACTGTAAAAGTAGCAGATAGCAGGTGGCTGAAAAATGAATGATAGGAGACATATGATAGCTCTACAACATTGCATGGAAAACAAAATTAGATTCTACTCCGTACGATTTTGTAATATATGTGCACAGGAAATGCAGGTACTCCTCCAACAGACCACCACATGTGGTCATATCAAGATAACAGTCGACTGAAAATAAATAGGTCAGTCGATTTTTTTAATGAACCGTCCGATCTATAAGGAACGGGCAGATGGCCTTCGTCTACGTCCCACCAGTCACTGTTGACGATCTTTCTCGAACCGCCAGCGACTACCGGCCCAGAACCCTACCTCCGCCGCCCCGTACTCCCCTCGATCTCACACCACCGCCGTGCTTGGTAGAGCCCCCAGGCCATCCCTTTAATTCCGGCCGACCTCCAGATCGGGCGCCAGTAGCTCTAGGCCCCACATGCCCCTAAGATAAACACTGAGGTGCTGCTTCCCCGGCGTAATAGGTGGACTAGCGCCTGTTACACCGGGGAATGCTTCCATTAATTGGGAATCAACTGACCAGGAATTGAAATTCAGGGGGGTGACGGACCTCTTGCTAAGGTGAAATAGTATATG
The DNA here is from genome assembly GCF_018294505.1 of Triticum aestivum. Lineage (NCBI taxonomy): Eukaryota > Viridiplantae > Streptophyta > Magnoliopsida > Poales > Poaceae > Triticum > Triticum aestivum. The sequence continues at coordinate 195,655,879 of NC_057797.1, forward strand.
AGGAGAAACCTTGTGCATCACGAGTTACTAGGAACATCACACCTAGTATCAAGAAGAAGTGGTCAACTAGTGTCTTTTGTGGGATGAATACCGTGCAAGCAAACATGTAAGATTTGCATGAATAAGGGAAGATGAGTACCATTTTCGGTTGCCGGTGTGGTCGCCTCCACATGTCGCGCCGATCTTCTTCATTTTGCGGGGGAAACCGATGTTCTGGAGGAGGGTGCAGGCTTGGATGAACCCATGGCCAAATTGTTGACTGTGTTGCCGTGGCCGTTTGTCGGTGGAGCGGAAGCAGATCCGAGGCGGCGAAGGATGGCGTAGCAGGAACAGCTCCGGTGCAGTGGAGGGTGGCGAAGTTGGAGTGGCAGCGGTGAGGCGCAGGACGACGTGGTTGAACTGGCTCGGGTACGGACGGCTCGGCCTCGGCTTCAACTACTAGCCATGGAGGGCGTTGCGGTTGAGGTTGCGGTGGACGACGACGTCGGGGTATCGGCTCCAGCGTGATGGAGGAGGGCGGCGGTTGATGGGTGGAATGGCGTGGCGGACTAGTTTTTGCACCCACGGAGTATGAATGGGGAATCGGACGGGTCGGCGGGGGAGGGGGGAGAACCATGTTTCAGTCTGGGACGCACTTGTTTTTGGCTTTTTTGAACAGAAGATGGGACGCGCTTGTTTGAAATTTGGGGAAAGTACAAACTTTGCCCCCCTCTTAAATTTCGGACCTACTGCGGGTCGGGGGTAGGATGGTAATCCCAGGTGTCCCGAATAGTGGGCGGGAGCAATTTCGGCCGCGCGCATGTGTGCTTAGGCGGCCATTGTGTATGAATGTTTTTTGGAGGTGGTTGCATGGCGTCTAGATGAAGCTACAAACCTACTCCGGTTTGGACCTTTGGACATCGGGCCGGTAGGTTTCATGGGTCGGAGTTATTAGAAAAGTAATTTCCTTGTACTACCAAACATTGGTCCCATGCGGTTTCGGGTGAGTAGAGGCACTTTTGGCGCTTTGTTCAAAATTTTGAAACACAAGCATTCACGTTTAGAGTACTCTTGAACTTTGAGGATTGACCTAAATAGACAACGTTAAATTTGACCTTGTATGTTTGAAAACCTCATTAAATTATCTGCTTCTTTTTGGAATTTTGACACTTGAAAATCCTATAACTACGATTATTTTGGAATGGAGGAGCTAAATTAGAATCTATTTTGTACACGACTACATATGCTATTAAGTACAAAATCAGAGCAAAGATTGGTGCCCCCATAATTTAGGTATGATTTACAAATGCCATGATATCAAATTCAAATAATTGAATGGACTTCATGTTGAATTCAATTTTTTTAAACTAGCTTAAGTTGAATTCAAATGTATGCTAGTTCATAGGTAGCTATTTATAATGTTCATTGTGTAACTTTTGTATGTATAATGTGCTTTACACACACAACATGAACTATACTCACGTTTATATTCGATTACTAATGCGATGCATTGTCTGGAGTTCAAAATACTGGATATGTGGATCAATTGTGTCGAATAATAACATAGACATGCTCAAATTTGATAGAATCTAGATGTCTTATGGATCAATGACCGTTCTGTTGGGGATATAGCTATCAGTTATGACCCGCCCAGGAGGGGCCGGGTCAGCCCAGTGGCGGGTTACAAAGAAAGCTCAGTAAACATTCAAAACGATAGTTTATTAAATCTTATAGAAGGCCCAAGGGCCTAGAGGCAGCTTAAGGCCCAATATTGTAAACCGCCGTATGTAAGGAAAGACTTGTAAAGAAAGGCATGTCAAGGAAGTCACCGAGCCGGACACGATTATGAGCCGGCCGGGACTCTATAAGCCGCCAGGCGTCAACCCGTGTATATATGGGGACACCTGGTGGCGGCTTAGGATAAGAAACAAGAGACCGATAACCAAGCCGGCGAGTTAAGCCTCTTGGTGATCGAAACCCCAGCAATACCAACACAACAAGACGTAGGCTTTTACCTTCATCGTAAGGGGCCAAACTAGTATAAAACCTCTTGTGTCATTTGTCCTGATTAACCCCTTTAAGCTTCCTAGTTGTGATGGCCCTACGACTAAGTCCTTTCGCTAGGACATCTGCCGTGACAATTCCACGATAGTTGGCGCCCACCATGGGGCCATCGCACGGTGGATTTGAGTTCTTAAAGGGCAGCTTCAAAGGCCTCAAGGGATACAATGTGGGCCGGATGACCAAGAGTCATCACGGCAAGCTCTACATCGACGACGAAGGCTGTGGCCCTGAGGCCGGCTCATTGAGTACGGGTACCGGGTCCCCTTCGGCGGAATTCACGTCTTCATCTGCCGGATTGGCGAGTCAGGCCCTGAGCCGGACATCCACACCAACCTCGTCGAAACGGCTCGGCACGCGAGGACCACCCGTGTTCAATCTGTCGTGAAGCATGCCTTTGTAGGCTGCGTCTACGACGGTGAATACTCTGAAGGATCGGTGGAGGGCGGTGAGACGGCCGTCTATTCTGACACTGCGTCATCGACGGGCGAGACAGACTCTTTGTACCAGCTCCAGGATGGCATGCTCGGGGGCTGTTCCGATGGAAGCAGTATTCCGGACCCCTTGAGCCGCCGAATTGGGCCGGAGTCTTCATGGCAGGAACACAGCCCGGGCAGAACTCCACAGCGGCAGCAGCAACAGCTACCGGGTCGGCCGCAGCCGGGTCAGGAGACCCTGCGCGCCCCCCGGCCTAGATTCTAATGGACCTCATGGATAAACTGACGGTTCTGTTGACTGCCATGGTAGAGATGGAGGATAAAGCCCGGCATGACGCAGAGGTGGCACGCGTATGTGAAGAGATGGTACAGGCTAAAGAAAATTTGGCAGTAGAGGAGGTCAGGATGGCAGCGGAGCGGGCGGCTTTGGACGTTCGTGCTCAACAGCTTCAAGCGGAGACCTTTCGGCTCTTGGTGGATCTGAACGCGTCAAACGAGGTCATGAGAAGAACGCATCAGAAAATTCAGTCACATCTACCTCTGATGCTTGATTCTAGGAACCTTTTTCATACACCCGGCGCTGGGGGAAGCAACCCGCCGGAGGCAAACCGGATCACGACACCTGGCGCGCCGGTCCAACCACGCGCCATGGAACCACCTCGTGTAGTTACCGCTCCACCTCATTACGTACCAACACCGCCGGGTCACTTCTCCAATCCCTTGGAAAACCTCATTGCAGCGTCAGCTCGTTTGGCGGCTCTCCCGATGGAGGGTGACTCACCGGCGGCGGTCGAAACACGAAGGGTGAGATAACTTCTTCAAATAGCTCTGGCACAGCAAGACGCGTACTCCTACAGTCTAGACAGGATCCATTCAACTCCTCGCCCAAGCCAGAGCCCGAGCTACAGTAGGCATATGGATTCAGGAGACATGTCAAGCAATGCTCAATGCCGCAACCGGCCACATAGGTATGAGCCGGTGCAGGCTAGAGCCCTTAACTTGGCGGATCAGGAGAGGATCCGACAAGAGGCGGAGTGAGCGGTTCAACTGGCAGCAGAGCAGGCGGCTCATCAGACTTTTCCGGCTTATCGAGCAACCTCGGTTGAGGCAGGAATGGCCATAAGAACCGGAGGTGTCCCTTGCCTGGTGCCGGCCATACATAATGAGCGTTTGCCAAAAGACTTCAAGGGGCCTCATAAAGTGCCTGATTACACAGCTGACTTGCAGCATGGGGCTTGGATTGAGAGTTATGAGATGGCTATGGAGTTGTTGGAGGTCAGCGACACAGTAATGGCTAAGTATTTCACAATGATGTTGGATGCAATAGCTCGTACTTGGTTGAAGGGGTTGCCACCCAATTCTATCGGCTCATGGGTGGAGTTGAAGGCCCGGTTCATCCAGAGCTTCAAAGACACGTGTAAGCAGCCTATGTCGATTGTGGACCTGACTAATTGTAAGCAAGAGGATGGTGAATCTACAACCCATTGGATGCGCCAGGTCAAGGAGATAATACATTCGTCTGATAAGATGGATGTTGGCTCGGCAGTCTTGATGTTGGAGAAAAACTGCCGTTTTGAACCTCTGAAGCAGAAGTTGGGGCGGCTCAAACGTGATTGCAATAACATGGGCCAGTTGATGGCGGCTCTCGTCAAGTATACTGATTCTGATAGTACCAAAGACCCGGTGTTTGATGAAGAAAAGACAGCTAAGGGAAAGAAGAACAGCAATGGCAAGGGCCGCCAGCATAACCCAGCAAATCAAGGGGGTAATAAACGTAAGGTTGATGAGTTTGTCGCTAACACCAATGCAAAGGGCGGCAATCAACGGCGCAAATGCAGGCAACCCCCTCGGTCGGGCGGGTCAGGTCCCACCCTTGAGCAACTATTGAATGAGCCTTGTCCAAGACATGGCACCCGAGAGAAGCCAGCCACCCACCTGTGGAAAGATTGTATGATCATGGACGCGTTTAAAAATTCAAACGCATTTGCTAGAGGTCACGGCCCGGGCGTCGGTTCAGGTGGAGGCGGTTTCCATGGCCTGGGCGCCGGCTCAGGTGGAGGAGCATTTCACGGTCAGGGCCATCCTGGTAACCAAGGAGGATATAATACACAACCCGGCCAAGGTAATCAGTAGCAATAGTCCGGATATAAGAGAAACCCAAAACAGTTGAATAGTGGGCAATACAATGTGTTTACCACTAGTTTATGTAAGAGGGACCAGAAGCTTCACAAGAGGGCCGTCAATGCCGTTGAGCCGGCGATTCAACGTTACTTACGTTGGTCAGAGCAGCCTATTGTGTGGAGCAAAGAGGATCACCCACCCTGGGTTGATAATCCGGGTCACTTGGCCTTGGTAGTGGCGCCTCAGGTTGGTGGATATAAATTCACTAAGGTACTCATGGATGGAGGCAGCAGCATCAACATCCTCTACTATGAGACGTTCCACCGGATGGGGTTGACTGATAAGAGTCTTAAACAATCCAACACTTTGTTTCACGGTGTGGTACATGGCAAGTCGGCATACCCAGTTGGTAAAATTGAACTGGAAGTAGACTTTTGTCACATTCCTAGCTTCTGGCAATGCACTAGGCTAGCCTCATGAGTGTCATCATGTTTAAATTTCAAATGAACTTGAAATGGAGATCGTTTTAACCCTAGCATCAAAGTAATTCACCAGGTTCAACTAAAATATTCTCAGTGAATCCAAATGGCTTTCAAAAATGTTCATCATTTCTGGAAAATGCTAGAAGCAATAACCAGAGGTGTTGCACATTTTTCCATGACATCTTTGGGCTCTGAATTAAATCATATAGTATTTGCATTTGGGCATATAAATGCAATTAAATATTTTAAATGCTCAAATAATCATAAACTAAAATGTTTGTTGTTGGTTATATTCCAAACAGTGGCATTGAGAAGTTTCATGATTTTTGGATCTATTTAAGTATTTTCTAATAAAGCCCTAAAGACTACAGAAAATAGAAAACAGAAACAATTAATAAGAGAGAGAGAGGGTTTTTACCTGGCACTCACCTGGGCCTCACCTATTTTGGCCCAGCCCACCACTTAGCGCTGCCAGTCGTCTAGCTCCCGCTAGTCGGACGCCGCGCGCGTGGTCGCCGCGCGCCGGCACATGCCCGAGCCACCTCCTGCTTCTGCCGACGCTGGAGGCCGGCTGGACGTGCCACGCAACCGCCCCAACCCCTCTGGCCTATCCACTCCTTCTCTCCCCTCCTCTGCTCTCTCCCCACAGCGCACCCGAGCGCGGCCATCGCCGCCGTTCGCCATAGCCGCAGCGCAGCCATCCTCGAGCCTCTCCGACATGGCCCCGAGGCTGTGTCGCCCTCATCCTCTCCGTCGTCTCACGCGACCAGAAGAGCCCCGACGCGTCGTTCCCGCCCCCTTCTTCCTCCTTTGGCCACGGAGATCGCCGGTGACTTTCCGCCGTCCCCAAGCCGTCTTCGAGCATGCTGAGATCACCGACGACCTCGCCGTGAGCTCCTGTACTGAACCCCTCTCTCCCCGCCGTCTGTTTCCTCCTCTAGCCTCACTAACCATCGTGACCGAAGCTCGCCGCTGCCATGCCTCATCACCGTCATGGCTAGAGCCACAGTGGCTCGAAGCCAAGCACACCTCTGCGCCCAGCACGGCTCCAGGAGCCCGTAGCGCCCACCAGCTCCTCCTTCCACGCACTACAGCAACCGCGCGCGTGTGTCCCGAACTCCGGCCGCCGCATTCGTTCTCGCCGCCGTCGACTCAGACCACCCCAGCTCCTCCCGCTTGGCCTACCAGATGCGCGCAAGCCCCAGCTATGCGTAGGACCAAACCGCGGTCGATTTGGTCGACCGTAGGCAAATTCCGAGCCCCTCCACCGTCCCGGGCTTCACCGGCGATGAGCCGTGGACCAAGTCCGGCGCGTTTGACCCCGCTTGACCGGGGTTTGACTTCCCCCTGACCCACTGACGTGTGGGCCGCCCCTGTTAATTATTAGTTAGGTTAGTTTAGCGCTAATTAACCTAGATTAGTGCTTAACCTGACACTAACTAACTCTATTAAGTTAGTTATGCACTGACACACGGGACCCACTAGTCAGGTTTGACCTGGACCGTCCCCGTTGACCGCTGACGCGTCACCCTGACGTATTTCTAACATAATAATGTAATTTCTGGGTTAAAAACAACTCTGGAAATTCCTGAAATTGCTTTAAACTTCAAAAATTCATAGTAACTCAACCATAACTCAGATGAAGATAATTTATATATGAAAAATGATCAGAAAAATCCAATCTATGCATTCGTAATGGTTTCATTCATGTTTAAACAACTTAACCTTGTTGTTTAGATCAAAACATGATAATGCACTTTATAAGTTGTTAATTTGAATTTCAATTTGAACCTTTGGTTCAAATCAACTCAAACCCTTCTGTTCTTAGCTGCATTAGCTCAAATCACAGCATATTGACATGTCATGATCATGCATCATGTTTTGCATTGCATTGATTATGTTCTTTCTCTGTTGCCGGTGTTGTTCGCCCTCGATAGTCGTTGTTCCGACGCTGTGATTGATGACACCGATGAAGAGTTATACTTTCTTCAGAAGTGTCAGGAAAGCAAAACCCCCTTGTTCATTCTGATACAATCCCACTCTCTCGCTCCTGCTCTCTTTTACTGCCTTAGGACAACAACGATTCAACCGTTACATGCTGCGGTAGTTGAACCCCTTTCCTCTGCATGACCTGTCATTGCCACAGTAAATAGATGAAACCCACTATCATGAGTAGGAGTTGTTTGAGCCCTGATGTGCCTACTCATAAATGCTTGTTTGTCATGCCTACTACTGCTTAGAGTTGAGTCAGGTCTGATTCATCGGGGATGAATTGGAATGGTGATGAGCATGTTCTACTATGTGTGAGCTAAGTGTGTGAACATGATTTGGTAAAGGTAGTAGTGAGAGGCCATGTAGGAGTACATGGTGGGTTGTCTCATTGAAACCGTCCTCAAGAACTGAGTTCTGTGTTTGTGATCCATGAACAACTACTACCACTCATTGGGATCCTTAATTGACCCTCTCGACTTATTAACCGCCCTTGTCTTCTGTCCAGGAGTTGCAACTAGTTTCTGGTGTTTGTAGGATATGTGTTGGAGGTCGTGCCTAGCGCTGACCCTAGGGGTGGGCTATGATGCGGTAGATACACCATGGCACGGTGTACCGGGCGCCCGTTTGGTGTCTCGGGAACCTTGCACACATCATTTGGGGCTGTGAGCGAAACTCCGGCCGGATCTCCTCGCGGATGGAACCCGAATAGGTGATAAACCTAGACTAAAGACTTGTGTGGTTAGTCAGGTCGTGGCCGACTCCCTCGCTAGGCTTCCGCTTAAAGGTTGCCGAGATACACGACGTGTACATGGCGGTAAGTGGCGAGAGCGTGTGTGAAGAAGTACACCCCTGCAGGGTTAACATCATCTATTCGAATAGCCGTGTCCACGGCAAAGGACTTCTGGGTTGCCTATACAGTTCATAGACAAGTGAAAGTGGATACTCTAAAATGTGCAAGATAAGCGTGAGTGCTATGGATGGCGTTCTCGTAGGAAGATGGGAGCGGATCCATAGTGGTGTATTGATTGGTGAATATGTGGACTCGTGTGCGCCACCTCAAAAGAGTTACTTGCAGTCGTAGTTCAGGATAGCCACCGAGTCAAAGCTGGCTTGCTGCAGTTAAACTCCACCACCCCCTTTATTGATACCGATGCATATGTAGATAGTTCTGATGTAAGTCTTGCTGGGTACATTTGTACTCATGTTTTCCTATTTTATGTTTTGCAGAGAGACGTCAGTCTCGCTGGTAGTTCCATGTGGACTTCGACGTTTAGCTTGATACCTCAGCTATGATCTTGTGCCCTCGGCAGGATCTGGTAGATAGTCAGGCTGCTCAGCCTTTTCCATTTGTAGATGTCTGTACTCAGACATGTTAAGCTTCCGCGTGTGCTTGTTGCTTGTATGCTCTGTATGTTGGGGTCATGAGACCCATGTTTGTAACGCATGGCTCCTCGGAGCCTATTGAATAAATACTTTGAGTCGTAGAGTCTTGTTGTGATGCCATGTTGTATTTACACATATCGAGCATATTGTGTGTATGATTTGAAATGCTTGGTATGTGTGGGATCCAACAACCTAGTTGTTTATCCTTGGTAGCCTCTCTTATGGGGAAATGTAGTCTTGTGCTTCCATGAGCCATAGTAGTCTGCTACAGCCCGGTTCACCGGAGTCCTGCTAGCCCAGCACTACTGCTCCGGAACACTTGACTGGCCGGCATGTGATTCACTTCATTCCTATGTCTGTCCCTTCGGGGAAATGTCACGCGGTGACATCCGGAGTCCTGCCTAGCCTGCTACAGCCCGATTCACCGGAGACCTGTTAGCCCAGTGCTACAACCCGGATTCGCACGCTGCTGACCGACATGCTCGATGTTGATTCATGTATGCCTGTCCCCGTAAGTTAGTGCCACTTTGGGTTCAGGACTAGTCATGTCGGCCCGGGTTCTTTGTCATATGGATGCGAGCGACACTATCATATACGTGAGCCAAAAGGCGCAAACGGTCCCAGGCCAAGTAAGGTGGCACCCGTGGGAATACCGTGTGTGAGGCCGCAAGTGATATGATGTGTTGCATGCTAGATCAGTGTGACTTAGGATCGGGGTCCTAACAGCTTAGGTATCAGAGCCTGACCGCCTGTAGGATTACCAAGCCAAATCGGTCGAAGTTGTGTCTAGAAATGCTTTAGTTATGTAAGGGAATTGATTGTGGATGGGAACGTAAGGCTCTTTTTACTCCTTTACCTTATGCCCTTCTTATCCGAGTCATCCTCTTCTCTTCTACGGGGATTAAGAACTAGGCCTTCTCATCTATCTATCAGGATGACGAGTTACTATGATAGAGACTTATAGGATTGATGGATTTAAGCCCCAGTTCAGTTTCTACTATTTCCGTGTGTCCATAGCTGGCCTCAGAACCTTGGTATGATGTTGTTGAGTGGTTATGCCACCATTTTGCAAGATGTGTCAACTCTTTTTGAGCATTTACATCTGTTATGCTGTCCGAGTCATCCTAGGTTACTAAATAGTCTGATGCATTTGCAAATCCTTTCTTTCCATTCCCGATGTCCTTTTTGGTCAAAATAAGCACACTATCCGGTACGTTGAGGTACTCTATTACCTCGATATATATGTTGGGACTATTTTTATGACCCTAGGTGTTTTAGGGAGTCACCTAGTAAACTAGCCATGTTTTGTGTTCTCGGTGTGATGATCCTGGCCGTCATTCTTGAAAGCATCTCGTGATGCCATTTAGTTAGTAGGCATTCTATTCCTGGGTTTTGAACCCGAGATTCACCCTACTTATTTCATGTTGATAGTGTTTGCTCATTCGTTTAGGTTATTAGTAACCTTGTGATAGTCCTCGAGGTCCGTGGTATTTCCTTCTTCCAAATACCATGAACTGCTTATGGCAGAAGTTCTTTGAACCAAAAGATCACAACAAGAGTGCTCTTGAGGAGTTCTCCATTCTGCATTGTGAATCTGCCAGTCCTACCTTTCTGCATGGATTATCTGGAGGAAATATGTTGAGCTTTGTTCAACATACTAATCTATGCATCCACAACTCACAAAGTAATATGTTCCTTTGAGTTGTCCCTCTTCGGTTGGATTCTGACCCTCGTGTATCAGTTGATAGTCAAGAGTATGTCGTGCATTTGTGCTCATCGATGCCTATTATTCTTGTGGTCCGTCAAGCCATTCTATTTCGGAATGACTAGGAGAAACAAACTCCAGTACCTCATCCATCTCTGGGATTGGGTCAAAGCAGTTGTATTCCGCAGATCAAAATGACAATCCAGCTTTTGTTCTGTTCTACCCTTGAGTGTTGCCTCCTTATGTCAGGATCGTCATGAGATTTGCACTACCTCTTATGAACTCTGGATACAGTGATACTCCTCACCATCATTATTCATTCCTCGGTTCCGTGTTATTGTAACCGGAACACCGACAAGTGAATCGTGATGTGTGAAATCTATACTCCTAGCAACTCTGTTGCTTGGTAGTTAAATGGACAATAAGCTCATTCTTAGTGTGTTGATTATTGAATCATCATTCTAGGATTGATTGTGCTACCCTGTCCTTATTTCTGGTGCACTCTTCAACCAAGAGTTAGGGTTGTATCAATGCCTTTCCTATTTAGTTTTATCGTCTTGCTCTGGAAATAAAGATTGTTCTCGAGCTTAGTAACATATTGGTGGTTCGTGATGTTCCGAATATCTTCTTGGAAGTATTACCAGGTTGTCACCTGACCGCTATGTTGAGTTCGTGATCATGTTGGTTTTCCGCCAAATCACCCCTTCTCCAAGAATCTGTGTTGGATATCTCTGAGCTAGTTGGTTGAGCTAGACAGCAACTTGGAGAGTTGGAAGATAAAAGCTTGTCTGACTTAGTTCATGTTAAGGGATATTTTTGTGTGTGTGTGTGTGTGTGTGTGTGTTGAAGAAAGATGATATCTCCATCGATTGGTCCTCATGATCAGTTGTCGGATCTATTGCCTTGTCAAAACTTTGACTTGAGTATGGGCTATCGTCAAGTCAAATCAGAACCAACGATGTTCGTAATGTTTGTCTTACTCGTGGTTGATCCCTCGAGCATACACCATTACATCTTTTGGTCTGACCAATGCTATCACCGTGTTCACATGATGGTGGAAGTCCAGTGATATGGAAATTCCGATGAGTTGTTGTTGAGCCCATCAGCAGCATTTTGTCTCCCCCATGATTCAGGTTGAACATCCAGCTAGTGTTGGAAACTTGTGAGCAATGCTTTCGTGATCCGTTCATGAAGCATATGTTCGGATGAAAGAAGCGATTTCCTCTAATACGTGTGCATCCGATGCGAGTTGCCGCCGTGAATTAGAGAAAGCTAGTTTTGCTTCCTATGCAATCATCCCAAGTCGGTCATGCATGTGTGAAGTACTCTATGATTTGATAGGTTGGCCGCCTCCACTCCATATGTGTTTCCTAGCACACCAAGACACGGATTGACTTGTTCAAGGAAAAGAAGACTATGCTTGGGATCTAATAAATGGACTTGCGTAAGACTTCAAAATCCTTGATGTTGGATCCTAACCAGAATTCGATAGTGTTTTATTGTAAGACTACCATGTGGTCATGCTTGTCTGGGACAGTGTGTTCACATGTGTGTAGCAAAACCTGCTCATGTTTTGGAGCTTTCTATCGTAGTTCATCTCTCGAGAATCTCGCAACTTCATCTCGTCAGTTTCTGTTGCAAACTTTCTTTCCAGACATGATGTATGAAATATCCTGTTACCAACCAAATATGAATCTCAGGCAGATATGATGGTTGAAAAACTCCCAACATTTGCATTTTGTTCCTAGCTTGCACTGCCTTGTGCCAATCTTTGGACTGCCCTTCACAGCAATTGTTGTTCAGGATCATCTTCAGAAGTGGTCCTACCATGGGTCCCATCCATTTCTGATGATAAGCAAAATCATCCATTACGTTGTCTTCAACAAGGTAGTCCACATCATCCACTCTAGTTGAGTATGCCACTCTTTTGAACCCCTTCAAATGATCGGTCGTGATTTGCCTTAGGCTGGTATCAAGAGTTTCAATGATCTTTGTATCAAAAGTAATTCTTTTTGCCACTTAAGGGAATAATTCTACGAGTCACCTCCTCTAGGGTGCCCCATTATGGAATCGTGGTAATTATCTCCTCACCACTTTGAACCATCCCCCAGCTTCTTAAGCGTGGAATAGTTGCCTACCAAATCGAACTTCACCATCCGTTACTATCCATCCATCTTGATGTATGTTTTGTGTCCCAACTCAAGAGATGTTTCAACGTCTCACTCCATGAGTTGATCCTGAGTGCTCGACCTTCGAGGAGATCGATTCCTGTAGGTTTTCTTCCTGTCATCGTCATGTTGGATGAAGTTTTCGAAAGCAAAGACATCAAGATCAGTTTGAAGCAATGAATCAACATCTTCAAGAAATGCAATGGAGCATGAATACTGTGTCAGTTCCGTGTCCCCTCAGTCTTTTTTACCTCACGTCTTGAATCTCGGGACGAGATTCTTGTTTAGTGGGGGTGAGTTGTCGCATCCGTAGCTTCTGGCAATGCACTAGGCTAGCCTCATGAGTGTCATCATGTTTAAGTTTCAAATGAACTTGAAATGGGGATTTTTTTTAACCCTAGCATCAAAGGAATTCACTAGGTTCAACTAAAATATTCTCAGTGAATCCAAATGGCTTTCAAAAATGTTCATCATTTCTGGAAAATGCTAGAAGCAATAACCAGAGGTGTTGCACATTTTTCCATGACATCTTTGGGCTCTGAATTAAATCATATAGTATTTGCATTTGGGCATATAAATGTTATTAAATATTTTAAATGCTCAAATAATCACAAACTAAAATGTTTGCTATTGGTTATATTCCAAACAGTGGCATTGAGAAGTTTCATGATTTTTAGATCTGTTTAAGTATTTTCTACTAAAGCCCTAAAGACTACAGAAAATAGAAAAAAGAAACAATTAATAAGAGAGAGAGAGAGGGTTTTCACCTGGCACTCACCTGGGCCTCACCTGTTTTGGCCCAACCCACCACCTGGCGCTGCCGGTCATCATCCAGCTCCCGCCAGTAGGACGCCGCACGCATGGTCGCTGGGCGCCGGCACGCGCCCGAGCCACCTCCTGCTTTCATCGACGCTCGAGGCTGGCTGGACGTGCCATGCAACCGCCCCAACCCCTCTGGCCTATCCACTCCTTCTCTCCCCTCCTCTGCTCTCTCCCCGCAGCGCACCCGAGCGCGGCCATCGCCGCCGTTCGCCATAGCCGCAGCCGCAGCCATCCCCGAGCCTCTCCGACATGGCCCCGAGGCTGTGCCGCCCTCATCCTCTCCGTCGTCTCACGCGACCAGAAGAGCCCCGATGCATCGTTCCCGCCCCCTTCTTCCTCCTTCGGCCACGGAGATCGCCGGCGACTTTCCGCTGTCACCAAGCCGTCTTCGTGCACGCTGAGATCACCGACGACCTCGCCGTGAGCTCCTCTACCGAACCCCTCTCTCCCCACCGTCTATTTCCTCCTCTAGCATCACTAACTATCGCGGCCGAAGCTCGCCACCACCGTACCTCGTCGCCGTCGTAGCTAGAGCCACAGTGGCTCGAAGCCAAGCACACCTCTACGCCTAGCACGGCTCCAGGAGCCCGTAGCGCCCACCAGCTCCTCCTCCCACGCACTACAGCAACCGCGCCCATGTGTCCCAAACTCTGGCCGCCGCACTCGTGCTCGTGCCGTCGACACAGACCACCCCAGCTCCTCCCGCTTGGCCAACTAGATGCGCGCGAGCCCCAGCTACGCGTAGGACCAAACCGCGGTCGATTTGGTCGACCGTGGGCAAATTCTGAGCCCCTCCGCCGTCTCGGGCTTCACCGGCGACGAGCTGTGGACCAAGTCCGGCGGGTTTGACCCCGCTTGACTGGGGTTTGACTTCCCCCCTGGCCCACTGACGTGTGGGCCGCCACTGTTAATTATTAGTTAGGTTAGTTTAGCACTAATTAACCTAGATTAGTGCTTAACCTGACACTAACTAATTCTGTTAAGTTAGTTATGACACTAACACGCGGGACCCACTAGTCAGGTTTGACCTGGACCATCCCCGTTGACCGCTGACGTCACCCTGACATAGTGCTGACGCAATAATGTAATTTTTGGATTAAAAACAATTCTGGAAATTCCTGAAATAGCTTTAAACTTCAAAAATTCATAGTAATTCAACCATAACTCAGATGAAGATAATTTATATATGAAAAATGATCAGAAAAATCCAATCTATCCATCCATACTGGTTTCATGCATGTTTAAACAACTTAACCTTGCTGTTTAGATCAAAACATGATAATGCACTTTATAAGTTCTTAATTTGAATTTGAACCTTTGGTTCAAATCAACTCAAACCCTTTTGTTCTTTGCTGCATTAGCTCAAATCGCAGCATATTGACATGTCATGATCATGCATCATATTGTGCATTGCATTGATTATGTTCTTTCTCTGTTGCCGGTGTTGTTCCCCCTCGATAGTCATTGTTCCGACGCTGTGATCGATGACACCGATGAGGAGTTATACTTTCATCAGAAGTGCCAGGCAAGCAAAAACCCCTTGTTCATTCTGATACAATACCACTCTTTCACTCCTGCTCTCTTTTACTGCATTAGGACAACAACGATTCAACTGTTACATGCTGCGGTAGTTGAACCCCTTTCCTCTACATGACCTGTCATTGCCACAGTAGATAGATGAAACCCACTAGCATGAGTTGGAGTAGTTTGAGCCCTGATGTGCCTACTCATTCATGCTTGTTTGTCATGCCTGCTACTGCTTAGAGTTGAGTCAGGTCTGATTCATCGGGGATGGATTGGAATGGTGATGAGCATGTCCTACTGTGTGTGAGCTAAGTGTGTGAACACGATTTGGTAAAGGCAGCAGTGAGAGGCCATGTAGGAGTACATGGTGGGTTGTCTCATTGAAACCGTCCTCAGGAACTAAGTTCTGTGTTTGTGATCCATGAACAACTACTACCACTCATTAGGATCCTTAATTGACCCTCTCGACTTATTAACCGCCCTTGTCCTCTGTCCAGTAGTTGCAACTAGTTTCTGGTGTTTGTAGGATATGTGTTGGAGGTCGTGCATAGCACTGACCCTAGGGGTGTGCTATGATGCGGTAGATACACCGTGGCAGGGTGTACCGGGCACCCGTTTCGTGTCTCGGGAACCCTGCACACATCGTTTGGGGCTGTGAGCGACACTCCAGCCGGATCTCCTCGTGGATGGAACCCGAATAGGCGATAAACCTGGACTAGAGACTTGTGTGGTTAGTCAGGTTGTTGCCGACTCCCTCGCCAGGCTTCCGCTTGAAGGTTGCCGAGATACACGACGTGTACATGGTGGTAAGTGGCGAGGGCGTTTGTGAAGAAGTACACCCCTGCAGGGTTAACATCATCTATTCGAATAGCCGTGTCCGCGGTAAAGGACTTCTGGGTTGCCTATACAGTTCATAGACAAGTGAATGTTTTAACGCCCCGAGACCGATGTGCCAGGTGTCCTCCAGTTATTCGCCGTTGTTCCCTTGTCATTTTCTTGCGTGTCATGCATCTCATATCATGTCATCATGTGCATTTCATTTGCATACGTGTTCGTCTCATGCATCCGAGCATTTCCCCGTTGTCCGTTTTGCATTCCGGCGCTCCTATGTCCTCCGGTGTCCCTTTCTACCTCTTTTCGTGTGCGGGTGTTAAACTATTTCAGATTGGACCGAGGCTTGTCATGCGGCCTTGGTTTACTACCGGTTGACCGCCTGTCAACTTTCGTACCATTTGGACTTCGTTTGATACTCCAATGGTTAACTGAGGGACCGAAAAGGCCTCGTGTTTGTTGTAGCCCAACACCCCTCCAAAGTGGCCCAAAACCCACCTAAACCTATTCCATCATCTAGGCAGTCCAATCACGATCGCGTGGCCACAAACCGCACCTCAGTTGGAGTCTCCTAGCTCCACTACAAAAAAAGACACATCCGTGACATTTTGGGCCGAACGAAAAAAATTTATGTCATACATATGACACTTCTATGACGATAATTGTGACAAAACCCGGTATCATCATAGATGTGATGGGCTCCTAGTTCTATGACAAAAAATCATGACAGAAAATGGGCTTTAAGTCCTGGGCGGGCCTGAGACGCAGTTCATGACATTCTTTGGGCCGTCCATGACAGAAAAAACCATGGTAGAAGTGAGGGGGAGGAAAATTTCGGGGAGTTCCCGGTTACGGTGGGAGGTCGGGGGCCGAGCGATGCGCATTTCTGTCGTACACGTACGCGCGTGTGTGCGAAGCGTTGGGCTCTAACTGAACCCGAGTGATTGCACTGCAGGCTACGCGTTACTGAACCCGAGCGATCGATCGATGGCTGTTAACTGAACCTGATCGAGCAATTCCTTGGCTACTGCTGCTAACTGAAGCCGATCAATGGGATGAACAGTGAGCGTTGCATGGGGGGGGGGGTTGGATGAACAGTGAGCGGTGGCATTGCCTCTGGATGAACAGGACCCCGTGGTGTGGTGGAGGGCTGGATGAACAGTAGACGGTGGAGGGGTGCCCGTCGAGGGGTGGATGAACAGGACCCCGTGGTGTGGAGGGCAGGATGAACAGTAGACGGTG
>NC_057797.1:195673084-195701598 GCF_018294505.1 Triticum aestivum
ACCGTAGCGCTCCAACACAAGTCCGTTTCCTCCATTTTGCGGTACGCCACACCCCTCCCGATCAACAGGACCCCCATTTCGACCGTAGGAGGTCCGTTTCCTCCGTTTCGCGGTACGCCACACCCTTCCCGATCAACAGGACCCCTGTTTCGACCGTTTCCTCCGTTTTGCGGTACGCCACACCCCTCCCGATCAACAGGACCCCCGTTTCGACCGTAGGAGGTCCGTTTCCTCGGTTGTGCGGTATGCCAGGCCTCGTTTCCATCGCCTCTTCCGTCCAAGCCCTCCCGATGAACACGACCACGCATTCTGTTCCGACCCATGAACATCGACGACCACGTTGTTTCTCCATTCCGACCCAGCCATGTACACGAGCCCTCACTGTACGTATGCGCGAGTAGGCGTTCGAGACCCCGCCCGTATGTACACATACGTGGCCGTATTTTCTTTCTTGCACCCTGGCCGCCTCTACTACGACACATGCGCGCCTCTACATCCACCAGTATATATGTACGTACACGTTCGCGACCAGAATGACAACGCCACGTACGCTTCGACCAGGTGGGTCCCGACTGTCAGGCACTTCCTTGCCTGCGAAGATGTAGCTGGTGGATCCTAGCAGTCAGGGGGCGAATCATTTTTTTTTTGCCCGGACGCACTTCCTTGCATGCGAAGATGTAGCTGGTGGGTCCCAGTAGTCGGGGGGCTGGTGGGTCCCAACAGTCAGGGGGGCGAATCGTTTTGGTTTTTTTTGCCCGAACGCACTTCCTTGCGTGCGAAGATGTAGCTGGTGGGTCCCAGCAGTCAGGGGGGCGAATCGTTTTTTTTTGCCCGGACGCACTTCCTTGCGTGCGAAGGTGTAGCTGGTGGGTCCTAGCAGTCAGGGGGGAAACATTTTTTTCGCGAAATACGGCGGCCCGTCCGGTGGGTCCCTGTTGTCAGGTGGAGGAATCATTATTTTCCGCGTAATAAGGAGGCACTTCCTTGCTGTCACCGTGGACTCAGTTGTCAGCCTCTCCACTTACAGTCCATGTTCGATGGAAGTCGTTCCTTGACCATGTTGACCACGCCGCGCCGAGAGCACCAGGGCAGTGGACGACGGCGAGGCCTAGGAAGGGGATGACACGGAGGCAGGGAAGACTCGGCAGTTGTTTCTCGCGCGGAGGGGAGTACGACTGTACGAGGGTTTACTGGTTCGTCTGCCGTCGCCGGAGAATAACAGCAGGTGTGGGTGAGTAGAGGGATGGCTAGGCCAGTGATGGGAGTACGGTCGGGCGGTGAGGCCTGCGCGGCAGCATAGCCGGCCGCGAGGAGGAGGGAGCAGGAAGTCCCGCCGGCGCTTGTTTGAGCGGCTGGAGCAGGAAGAGCAGAGATTGAAGTAGCACGACGACCGTTCGATGGACATCCAACAGTCAGTGCTTGTGCGTCAACTTTTTTTAGGAAAGCCTCAAATCTATGGAAAACAGCATACACCCCATCTGCCATTATTTCTAATAATTTACAGCCCATTTGCTAATTCTTAAGGTTTTTTGGAGCCCATATTCTTTTTGTTAGCATTGCAGCCCATATTGTGGCAACGGTTAAAAAATTATACGAAATTTTGCATATTTCGGTGCGGTCCGAACTGTTTTTAATCCCGAAATTTCGACTCACATTCAAACTGATTTTAAAAATAAATGTATATCAATATAAAATCCAACAAATTCTCCACGCATAAAAAATAATGCAATTTAAAATCTTGAAATGAAAAAAAAGATATTTGAAACTAATTGCCGGTTTGATGTGTTTTAAAAATGTACAACCCATTTCTCATTACTGATGGGCCATTTTCTCGGCCAGCCGAATGAAAGCTCTCCTCGTCTTAAAAGATTTGCAGCCTAACAGGCCTGACAAAGCGACTTACTTGGCAAATCACAAAAAAACTGGGCTGTGGCCGTGGACCCAGCTGTCAGCCTCTCCATGTACAGTACTCTTCCGATGAAAGTCGTTCCTTGACCACGTTGACCACGCCGCGCAGAGAGCACCACGGCGCTGGACGACGGTGAGGCCTAGGAAGGGGACGACGCGGCAGTGGAAGCCCACGTGGAGAGGACTACGAGGGTTCATTGGTTCGGCTGCGGTGTGAGGCTGCCGTCACCGCAGGGCCTGGCCAGTGGTGGGAATAGTAGGGGGCGGTGAGGCCTCTGCGGCAGCACAGCCGGCCAGGGGAGGCAAGAGCATGCGGCACGACAAGCACTGCTTTGGGCGGCTGGAGCAAGAAGACCAGAGGTTGAATAAGCACTACGGCCATTGGATGGACATCGTACGGTCACTGGAGCTAGAATCGTTCATATTGACTAAGTTGACAAAGACCTTCGTCCCCCTCAACTTAGTAGGCCCACAAGTCAGCCTGCCAGCAAGGTGGGTCCCAGCTAGCTGGGGGAGTATTCATTTTTTTGTGCATAATAAGGAGGAACTTCCGGTGGGTCCGAGCTGACAGCGGGGGGAACGTTTTTTCGCGAAATACGATGGCCCGTCCGGTGGGTCCCAGCAGTCAGGGGGAAACGATTTTTTTGCAAAATACTAGTGGCCCGTTCGGTGGGTCCCTGCTGTTAGGTGGAGGAATAATTATTTTCCGCGTAATAAGGAGACACTTCCTTGTGGCTGCCGTGGACCCAGCTGTCAGCCTCTGCACGTACAGTACTCTTCCGATGGAAGTCGGTCGTTGACCACGTTGACCATGCCGCGTCGAGAGCACAAGGGCGATGGACGATGGCGAGGACTAGGAAGGGGACGACTCGGAGCCGGGGAAGACGCAGCAGTGGATGCCCACGCGAAGAGGAGTACGAGGGGTCACTGGTTCGGCTGCGGTGTGAGGCTGCTGTCGCCGCAGATTAACAGGGGATGTGGGTGAGTAGAGGGATGGCTTGGTCAGCGGTGGGAGTAGTAGGGGGCGGTGAGGCCTCCGCGGCATCATAGCCGGCCACGAGAGGCAGGAGCACGCGGCACGACCGGCGTTGGTTTGGGCGGCTGGAGCAAGAAGACCAGAGGTTGAAGAAGCACTACGGCCGTTGGATGAACATCGTATGGTAACAGGAGCTAGAATCGTTCATATTGACTAAGTTGACAAAGCCCTCCATCCCCGTCAACTTGGTAGGCCCACAAGTCAGCCTCCCACTATGCTGGGTTCCAGCTGGCAGGGGGGATATTCATTTTTTTGTGCGTAATAAGGAGGCACTTCCTTGCGTGCGAAGATAGCTGGTGGGTCCCACATGTCAGCGGGGGGCACTTTATTTCGTGAAATACAAAGGCCCTTCCGGTGGGTCCCAGACGTCAGGTGGAGGAATCATTATTTTGCGCGTAATAAGGAGGCATTTCCTTGTGTGCTGCCGTGGACCCAGTTGTCAGCCTCTCCACTCACAGTCTACTTCTGATGGTGTCGATCGTTAACCACGTTGACCACGCCGTACCGAGCGCATCCAAGGTGGTGGACGGCGGCGAGCCGGAGATGGGAAGATGCAGGAGTAGAGTCACAGACGGAGAGGTGTACGAGGGTTAACTAGTTCTAGTGCGGTGTGGTTCGGCAGTCGGTGGAGAAGAACAGGAGGTGTGGAGGGGTGGAGGGATGGCCTGGCCAACAGTGGAATAGCGCTTCATAGTGAAGCGTGCTAAGCAGAGCTGCTAGCAGCAGGAGGCGGGAGGTGGTCCCGGCGGCGCTGGAGAAAGAAGACGAGAGATTGAAGATGAATGCCTGTCATTGGATGTAAATCCAATGGCTAACATGTCAGAATCATTTGTTGACTAAATTGACAACGACTTGCATTGGCTTCGACCTATTGGTCACATTTCAGCCTCCAAAAATGTGGGACGTATTCAACCCATTTTTTCAGAATTTACAGTCTTTTTTTGCACGGTAGAATTACAGTCAATTTGATGTTTTTTGAATTACAGCCATTAGCTGGGCTGGGTGAACAAATAATGTAGCGTCCATGCGGCCCATTTATTTTATTTCCTAAAAAATTACAGACCATTTGCACTTTCTCGAAATACATGATTTTGCTCGGCTGATTCTAATTATAATGTTGGGTTGGGCCAGCAATCTTATCAAAATATAAAAAGGGGTTGACCATTTTGTTATAAATATATTTAAATAATAAGTGATATTATTACATTCGTCCTTAAATCTTACCAAGCTTTTGTCCACAATCACTAGGATTTTCATGCCAAAACAATCCAGGATTTTATTTGTTAAGGAATTATTTTTATAAGTTAATAAGATGCGGGATATTGTTTTCTTACATATGTAAGTATCTGTTAAATGTATGATGACAATAAAAATAATATATAATAACATATGAAATAATTTTTTTAGAAAAACAGGGAGCATCTCCCCGGTTCCATTGCTGAGAACGAAACCACAACATATTCTGATACAGTAGCTCAAAGAGCAGTTCGAAAGTAAAGGTAGAAAAGCTACAAACTAGGGGGGTAGATGAACAAGTTCTCTGAATAACACAAATCACCCGAGCGGTGCCAAAGGCAGAGCGGATAGAGCACTCAAATGACACAAGGAGGGTCCAGCGAAGCCTTCATGGTCTTCAGCCGAGGGGCCGTGTCAGCCTGCGGCGACCAGTAAGCAAGCGGAGAGACCGGGCTGGAAGGCGTAGCATGGTGGATGTCCCTCTTTTTCGGTGCCAGGTGCCCATCATCTTCATCAGAGATCTTGAGATGAGCCCACGGGTCCAGCCCCAGAGCAGGTCGAGCCTTGTTCAGCCACAAGTGATGGCCAATGGTTTCTGGAGGGATCTTGTTAGGGTTTCCACGAAGCTCATCAACTTGTCCTTGTCCGATCCGGAGGAGAGAATCACCCAGTTCCTCACCATGTTCCTGATCAACCTCAAGACCCGCGGAATGGAAATCCAGGAGGTGTTACTGAAAATCATAGCATTTCTATATTTCCAGAGGCACCAAAGGATAGCTGAGCTAACAGTGTTTAAAACTGAGCACTTTTTGGTAGCAATCCAGAATCTGGCGACAGATTCGAAGGATGAGCCAATCTGACTAGAGAAATATTCCTCAATGTGGTCCTAGAGATGTTTAGCAACTATACATTCAAAAAATAGGTGAGAACAACACTCTTGTTCCAAGCAGTAAACACAATCAAGGGGTTTGATGATGTGTCTCTTCCTAAGGTTATCCCTAGTCATCAATTTGTCTTTGGAGAGAAGCCAGAGAAATACATGAATTTTAGGGGAAACTCTCAATTTCCAGACAGCAGGGATAAACACGGGTTGAACCCCTATAAAGTTGATAACATGATAGAGGGAGCTGGAGGAATACTTCCCCTTATTGTCCAGCTGCCAAATCAGGGCATCCGACTGGGCAGTAAAGGTAATGCTTTTGTTAACGAGAGTTTTAGGCATTGACCGTCCCAAACTTCATTGACACTTTTGTTAAGCTCATTGCAGACAGAGTAAATAGGCCAAAATTGGACTACTAGGTGGGATGTGCCAAACCAACTATCTTCCCAGAACCTGGTTCTGCTCCCATCCCCTATGTTCCATCTGTAGCCAAATTTCACAGCATGCATAATAGATTTTAATCCTTTCCACAATTTAGAGGTCTTAGGGTTGGAGGAAGGGACAAAAATATTAGGTTTATTTCCTAGGTATTTATGGGCAATAAGAAGCTTCCAGGGTTTCAGGTCTTCCTCATAGAATCTTTTCCTATTTCCCTCAAAATCATTCCACAAGCAATGAGAGATCTGAGAATTGATGAGGTTCACTTCCCATTTAGGGAACTTGAAGAAGGAGAGCAGATACACTGGAATGCTAGCCAAACAAGCTTGTATGAGGATCAATCTACCTCTGTAAGAGAGAAGTTTTCCCTTCCACCCAGCAATCTTTTTAATGATTTTATCCAAAAGGGATTGGATATCCTCTCTCCTCAGTTTATCATAGTGGAGAGGGATACCTAGGTACTTAATGGGCAAGTTACGTTTATTACAGACTAGAGTAGAGAGGAAGTCAGCTAACTCCTGATCATCCATGTTGATAGGGATGAGTTCACTTTTAGAGTAGTTGATTCTCATGTCTGACACTTGTTCAAACCAGGTTAGAACAGTTTTCATATTGCTAGCATGTGTGGAGTCATTGTCTAATAAAAGGATGGTATCATCTGCATATTGAAGGCAGATGATGCCACCAGGGCAGACCTTAGGACAGAGCCCCGAAATCAGATTATGATCAGCAGCTTTGCTCAGCATTTTAGTAAGAACGTCCACTACTAAATTAAACAAAAGCGGGAGATGGGGTCACCTTGCCTAAGGCCTATACCAGCAAGGAAAAAATCACTTTCACAATTATTTAACTTGAACACAACAGACCCCCCATGAGTAAGTTGCTGGATCCAACTCTCCTCTATGAAAGGCTTGGAAAAGATCTAAGAGATCATTTTTCACCAAGTCCAAAAAATGCCGGTAAAACAAGAAGGGAATCACATCAGGACTAGGAGCCCCATCAGGATAAGATCTAAAAATGGCTTCCTTCACCTCTGTCTCTGAAAAAGGGGCTTCTAGCAGCTCATTTTCAACAGGAGAGACTTTTTCAGAAGCAGAGAAAAAAAATTTTTGTAGGGAGAACCTAGAAGGGTTTTCTTTCTTAAACAAGTCTTTGTAGAAGTCACTAGCCACTTTCAGCATCTCATCTACCTCAGTAACAGGGCCATTAGGGCCATCAAGGGAGTGAATGAGGGTTTTCCTCCTCCTCTGGTTAGCTACTGCATGGAAGTAAGTAGTATTTCTATCACTTCCAACATATCTAGCAGAACTGTGGGTTTTCCTTCTGACAGGGCAATTCTCAACTTTATGGGTAACCATTTTGCAAATAAAACAACTCTTGGGCTTGACACATTTATCCAAATGATGCCCTAGTTCCCCATAGTTGTAGCAGATCACCTCAGAGTTTGCCATAAGGCCCAAAGCAGGGGCAGGAGCAGTTTTCTGGATGTCCTATCTCTTCTTTTGCTGATTCTTGCCTTGAGATTTCCCACTGATCTGAGAGTCAGAATCACCATAAGATTGATCTTGGGCAATTACAGGAGCCTGCCTAGATTGTGCCCCCATTTGGGGCGGAGGTGGGCCGTACCACTGCCCAACCGGTGCTCCCCCCATTGTGATAGGGGAAATTCATCGGAGTTCCTGGTTCCTGCTCATCCTCCAGCCAGATGTTGTCTCTCAGGAAGCTAAAATAACCACCAGACAGCTCAATTGAAGCAGATTGCAAGCCTAATTTCAATCTTCTGCAGGTTTGGGGGAGAGGTAAGGTAGGGGATCCACCTGCTCCGGCTCCGGTGGCGTGCTGGAGGGCAGGAGTCCAGTCAAGCATTCCCATCTCGCAGCATGGCGTGGATCTCCTGAATTCACTTCTCCTTTCGCCCATCGAACGAACGCAATCTGCGGCTCACTTGGGTGGGGCATCCTGTGCTTCTCTGAGAAATCTCCTTCGAAGTAGATCCGCAGGGCTAGATTCAGCAGCTCCCAATCCACATGATCCTTGCACATCCGAGCATACCTGCACGAGCGAGAGAACGGATTTGGTCCCTCCTCGGCTTCCTCCCTTGCAGCTTCCTCCTCTGCTTCCCTCCATTCGCGCGTGCACTGGGTCCAGGAGAGAGCGTCCTCGCGGATCCGCATCGCCCGCTCCCTCCATCCCTCCCTCGAGTCTCCCGCAGCACCGCCGGCGCGACGGAATCGAGCGGCTGGAGCATCCGCGGGAAGGCTTTGTAGACATGTGGGAGATGCATCTTGTACATCTGTCTGTCTTCTAGCCATTCCCCCGTGGATATGGCCGGTGACTCCATGGGGAGCACGAGCGGACTTGCCGAGGGGGGCAGGCGTGCCCGGAGTCAGGAGGCGGGGGTGGCGGCGAGATCTATTTGCCAATTACTCCCTCCTTTTCGGTTTATAGGGCTCAATTCAAAAATCTCACCAACTAAGGTAGATGATGAATGGTGGAATACTTTTTGTAGTTTGCACCTAATTAATGCACTTGTTTTCCTCAAAAAATTATGTTTATCAATGCATAAATTGCAATGCATGCATGCATAAAGTACATGCATTGGTCAATTTTCTCTTAATACTTGCATGCAATGATTTAATGCACCTTGGAATCTGAACATGTGATGGAAAACAACCTAATTGAGCCTTATAAAATTGAAAAACTAAAATTTTGAGATAAGCCCTATAAACCAAAAAGGAGGGAGTATGTGAACTAAACAGTCAACATATAAAATAATTTAAATATATATAATATAGTTAGAAGGAAAACATAAGTTGGACCTGGCGTTCCTATTCTTATATAGAAAAATAGAACATACCTCTCCATTTTCTTCAAAAAAATACATAAATTGGGCTGCCAAAAATAAAACCTCGGATGGGAGGTCCATAGGTCGGTCGATACATGACGGCCCTAAGAAAATACAAACAGGCCTATGGACCTCCCATCCGAGGTCGTGGGCTGCGCATGTTAAAAATGAAAGCCTAGACAGGGCAGCCCAAAACCACGTCCGAGGTCGAGGTCGTGAACTGTAATTGAGACACTGTGTAGCGTCCATTGGTATTCAAGTTTACGTGTTTTGCACAAACTCGAAATACTAGTAAGGCACACATGCATTGCACGCATCAGATTTTGCAACCAAATTATGAATAAATACCAAACTATAGCATGTAAGCTCTGAGTCATATATGCCTGATGTAGACCTTCGTTTAATTCTTATAGTTCATCTCATTCAAAATCAATTAGTTTTTATAAAAAAGCTGAGAACGCAGGAATAGGAAAAACATGGGATTATAATGGAATGTCGTCTTGAATCCTACAGGATCGTACGAGTGTTTGATAGTGCATAGAAAAAACGCAGAATTCTTTCAAAGAGGTGAGTGGATGGGATGTTTCCTATGAAATCTAGTGCAAATGAATCATATGGAAAAATTCCTATGGTTTACATCCTACGCAAAAAACAAGATAGGAAAAATTCCTAATGATTAGAATCCTCCAAAATTCCTTTGAGAATCCTTTGAATCAAAGAAGCCCTTAATATATTTTATGATTCATGGAATTGTGCGTTGTAAAGCATAAAGTAAAAACCAATAATGGCAATTCAACTAGAAAAAAAGTTTTGGCAGTTATGATACGGAAGAATCTAGAACAAAAGAGAACCACTGTTGTTTTTAGGTTTGTGCATTATGCCTAAGTTCAACCATGGAGTCTGCTATATTGTACATGTGGCAAAATCCGGTGGGTGGGCTAGAAGATGGTGCGAGGGGCCGAGTGGAGGGAGACTATGAAGGAATGCACAAGTGGAGATCGATATTTAGAGAGAGGGGGCGAACACGTGCGCTGATGCGCGCAGTGGCAGAGCCATGAAAAATAAATGAGCTAGGGGGCCAAGCATTGCTAATCCTTTACAAGGAGGGTCAATTCATGAACTTAAACCATTTTTAGCAGCAATTGTCTAATGATCACATTCATATTAGCCTTGATATATAGTGATGTTAGGGGGGAGGGGGGCAGGGCCCTTACCGCCCCCTGTCTTCGCCATTGTGCACGCGTCTGAGAGATCAATAGGAAGGCATGGATGATGAGAGGGGGACACTGGATACATAATTAATGTGGGTGTATTAGCTCTATATGTTAATCCTATATACAGAGATATAGATTGATCGATGTGGACGTGGGAAAGAGGGTGAGACCTCACTGGATATATCGATTGATCGATTTGTGTGGAAAACTATGAAAGACCTAGCTATATACACACATACATAGAGGAACATCGATCATTGCGCATGCATGCGTGAGAGATAAAGAATGCCCAATATGATGGAGAGGGGGATGTGTGTTGGTGTGTGCCTTCATGGGAGACCAACCTGAAGAAAAAGATTGCACACGTGCGATGGATAATGCCGACTGGTAGTGTGTGTGCATGCATGCACGAGAGGAAGTTAGTGGTACAATTATAAAGAGAAGACTACTGTGTGGGTGTAAAAGAATAGCTGAATAGGTGAGGTCACAATCAATGTAAAGTTGAATTCAAATATTTGAATAAGAGATCCTGGTGTTTGAAACCCATGCATGCATGAATATAATGTAGATCTGCGCGGTGTGGTTTGGAAACGAGCATGTTGTAATGTATACACATTGAACAAGGTCAGACTGATTTGAATTTGAGATACCGATGGCACACATCATTTGGCCACGTCACATCTGTGCATGGACACACTATTCTAATTGGAGATGATGGGCGGCTTTTGCATCACATATCTATATCTATACCCCTATATATATATTATATTTTTTATATTGTGTGCGGGTAACTTTAACTTTGAAAGATGGTCGTTGGATGAGGTGAATTCGATGGTCCAAAGATGGCAAATTTGAGCACTACTGGCCATCGGATATCATCTAGATTCCACCAGATTTCGCCACATGTATAATCTAGAAGACTCCATGGTTGAATTTAAGTATAATGCACAAACATCAAAACACAAGCACTTCTTATTTGTTCTAGAATCTTCCGTATCAGAATTGCCCAAATGTTTTTCTACATGATTTTCCATTATTTATTTTTACTTTATGTCTTACGACGCACAATTCCATGAATCTTAAAATAGATTAGCTTTCTTATAAAAACTAGATTATTTTGAATGAAATGAACTATAAGAATTAAATGAACATCTACATCATGCATATATGACTCAAAGCTTGCATGCTATAATGTGGTATTTATTCATAATTTGGTTGCCAAATCTCATGCGTGCAATGCACGTGTACCTTACTCTAGTCTAAATGGTGTTTGTGTGTGTGTGTTGTGCATGTTGAGGTGCAAATTGTCTTTTTTTGGGTACACGTTAAGCTTGTTCTTCCGAAATTTTAAGCCGCGCCTTGTTATGCCGAAAATTCAAGCTAGAGTCTCTGTCTATCGTGCTACGAAACTCCTCTTCAACCCGTGCCTTGTTAGCC
This sequence comes from Triticum aestivum, assembly GCF_018294505.1. NCBI lineage: Eukaryota > Viridiplantae > Streptophyta > Magnoliopsida > Poales > Poaceae > Triticum > Triticum aestivum. The sequence goes on from NC_057797.1 coordinate 195,684,079, forward strand.
CAAAATATTTATGATATATCTTTGTCTCGTTGTGCTCCGACAACTCCCTCCATGTCAACCCACGCCTTGCTATTCTGAAACTACAACGCGCACGAAAACTCCCACCTCCTGTGAAATCCAGACACGCGAAATGCCCGTGGTACCCCTGAACCGAAAGAACCGCCTCAAATTGGTGGGGGTACTTTCGTAACTTACCCCACATTTCGGACAAGCGCGTCTCTAAGCCATGGTTCCCCACTGCCATCCCATCCGCCCACCCATTCGTACACCAAGGCCGCGAAAACCCGTGACGAATCACCACACCCTGCTCCGTCCGCCACCCCGCCGGAGCCTCTTGCCCGACGGCGTCGTCCACAGCAACACCTCGATGTCCCTCATCCACCGTACCGAATGAGGATCCATCATCGATCTCATCGTCCCGCCGGTTCAGCCACCCCGTCCTCCACCTCCAAGGAGCTGCCCCGACGTTCCCCTCGTCTTTCGCGCCACCTCCATTCCCACACCGTTGTCTTCACCTGCACCACCAGAAGAGCATCATCATCACCGTTTCCTCAGATGAAGCTACGGCCTATTCGGCGCCACCAAAGAGGTTGTACACTAATTGCCACACTTTCTTCTTGATTCGATCTCACGGTGCTGTCGGCGCTCGGTCCCGAGCCGACACGGCGCGGCTCCATCCACGGCGGCGTCGCCGGCCACTTCCTCCACGGCCTCGCTCCCTCGGTAGCGACGTCCACATCAGTAGGACCTACTACTGCTTTAGCTCTCGCTCGCGCTGCTGATCTGCTCTTGCTCTCGGTCCCTTGCCTGGTCTGCTCTTGCTCACGCTGCTGCTCTCGATCTTGCTCTTGCTTGCGATGCTGCTCCGATTTAGCTACACTTCAGTCGACTGAATCGACTTTTGGGTCAGTCGATTTTTAGGTGGTGGGGGGCTCGCCGGGGTGAAGGAAGAACCAGCCGCAGCGGGGAGGGGGGCTCGCCGGAGAGATACCCCACTATCTATCTTAGGGTTCAGGATGGGGACGGTGGTTGCCGACGGTGGTGGGGCGTTGGCGGGGCGGTGGCATGGGGATCGCCGGAGAAAAAGCTTGCCACGGGGTGACCTAGAAGGATGGCCGGGGTGGCGGCGGACCGGCGGTTGGGAGTGTTTTCGGGGCGGGCGGGGCGGCGCACTGCCGGCCGCGGGCGGCGGGGGGCCGCTGTTTGGCTGGCTCAGGGGGGTGGAGGTTGAAGATGAACCGCAGGCCCTTGATTTTGTATCCAACAGCTGCAACATCGACTGACCAGAGATGAAAAAGTCAGTCGACTGACGTGTAGCCTCACCTTTCTAGTGCGTTCAGTTTCGACAGCAAAATTCAGTTTCGACAGTTAAGTTCAGTTTTGATAGTTAAGTTCAGTTTCGACAGTTAAGTTCAGTTTCGACAATTAAGTTCAGAGATGAGCGGCTGATGTATTTTACATCTAGCACTTTGTGGTTATGTATTTTACGTCATGTATTGGAGATGCTATTAGAATTCCACTCAGGTTAACGTTGTTTGTTGTCTCTCTTGTCCTGCTTCAGCCTCGGCGTCGTACAACTCACCGGAGCTGCTCCAACGATGAAACCCTCCATCACTGTGGAGCAGTACCTCGGGCTCCATCTCCAGACGCCTAAGATATTCTTCCCCTCCTCTGACAGCCAAGTCAGCCGGAGCATCCTCACTGGCCAACCCAATCATGCTGAGATCGACATGGCTTCGCCAAAGAGGTTCTACACTTGTTGCATCTCTTTTTTACTCTACATGTTATATGTATTGTCCACTGAGCACTCGTAGTAACGGGAAATACGATTATTTTATCCTACTATATGACAAGCAGTGAGGTACCAGACAACTTAGCTATCCGTGATGGACTCTCTTGAACGCCATCATTATTTATCTCTGCGCGTTTCAGCAGTGCATTTGTTGATGGGCCTGGGAGTTGAGCTAGTATGGCAGTGGCCTGGGTCCAAAGTAATAGAAGTAGCACAAAAACATTTTTTAGTGTAGGATTTTCCTTGCTCAAGCCTGCCTACTAGAATCGCCAGTGCTTGAAAGGAAAAGTGAATGAAAAACATCAGAATTGGAAAGTTTCCTATGGTACTACTTTTCATGAATTTGGTGCAAAGGAATGGATCAAAGGAAAACTGTAGGATTTGTTCCTTTAGTGTCTCCTTGAAAGAAAAACCGTAGGAATTCTAATTTCCACATCTCCTCCTTTTCATATTCCTATGCATCAAGCACAAGACTAAGAGATAGTAGCATAATAGCATCATAACCGTACATTTTCTTATGGTTTGACTTAATCTCACCATGCTTTTTTGCATCGTGCGATCTTCCAATTGTTGTGAATCAAACACCCAGATTGGCAGAAATCCTATGTTTTTAAATTCTCTATTTTGCACGTGCATTCCTATCCTATTCCTGTCTATTTCCTATCCCTACATTGTTAGAATCCTCAAATTCAAACAAGCCCTTACTCAATTACTTCTGTTACAGATATGTGTCCAAGAAAACCTTGTGTGGTTTGTCCTGCACCTGCGGCGCTGTGTTCCACCCCAGCTCAGCTGCTCCAACGACAAAAGGGTTCACCACAGCAGGGATCCGCTCTCCAGACTGTCTTTCACTGCCTCAGATCTTCTTCCCCGCCGTCGGCAGCCACGACAATTGCATTACCATCATCAACTGAGCAGATGGCCTTGAGGACTACACGGGTCCACAAGAGAGGTCGCACTCTTCCATGTTTGCTTACGTTATGCGTTGCTTAATATGATGACATGCTACATTATCGTCGTGTTCACCTATTAGACTCCGAGTCAGTTCCAAACTAATGCTGAAACTTGAGTTTTTAAATGGTTGTGGGGTACATATTGGGGCAGCAATCAGTACTATCTGTCTACTATCTGGTTAATCTCCGGTGTCTACTATGAGTTTCATGTTGGGTGCAAACAAACATTAAAGGAGCCATTATCTGTATTTTTTAACTAAAGCTATTATCTGCCTGCTATAATTGGTTTTGGGTCTATCCACAGTTTGCTACCATCACTCTGGATTTGTGCATGCACTCCTTACATAATCTCACTATGTTTTATTCCTATGCATGCCAGTTATTGTACACAATGGAACTGATCATGTAGATCAAAAGAGACGAGCCTTGCGTGGCAATAAAATTTCATGCAGACGTCGTTCCATGGTGGGCGCAAAGGCAGCCCCCCTCCACCCATTTCGGATCGTAATCAAGAGGAAGATAACTGTTATGAGGGGGGTTCAGAAGGAGAAGACCACTCCTATTTACCCCATGAGGTCTTCGCTCTAACTTGGCATGTTGATGTTGGTAATATCATGCATATGGTGCCTTGCATTGCTTAATGTATACATTAAAGATGTCATTTTCTTAGTTTAGACATGCTTTGTGTCAATGCCATCTGTTTAGTTTCTTTATCATATATGTGAATCATGCAATGCCATCTTGTCTAGCCATGCATCATATATGTGAATTTTGCAATGCCACCCTGGTTAGCCAGTCATCTTATATGTGAATTATATCATGCCATCATTTTTTTATTATGTGTTAAATTTGTCAACAATTTTAGTACATTCAATTACTCTTCCTATGCATCAGCCATTTGGCATGGTGATGGAAAAATCTGGAGTGGAAACAAGGTCTTCAGAGCAGACAATGCTATCTGACAAAGCGCATGTCTTGCTGGTTACCGATAGCTCCTCAGAGGAGGATTCAGAGACAGATGACCAGTCATATTCCCCCCCCCTGAGGTGCATGCCCTAACTTGGCAGGGTTATGTTGCTCATATCATGCGTATGTTATCTTGCATTGCTATGTCATTTGCTTAGTTTAGACATGCTTTGTGTGAATGCCACCTATTTAGTGTCTAATTACCATATATGTGAATTATGCAATGCCATCTTGTTGCAAGACATTATATACGTGAATTATGCAATGTTATCTTGTTGCAAGGATTATGTATGTGAATTATGCAATGCCATGCTGTTTAGGCAAGCGTCATATATGTGAATTATATCATGTCGTCCTTTTTTGTATTTCTCTTTGCTTTTGTCGACAATGTTTGTATATTCAACTGCTCTTCCTGTGCATCAGCCATTTGAATTGGTGATGGAGAAATCTGGAGTGAAACAAGTTTTTCATAGCAGACAATGCTACCTGCTGAAGCAGATATCTTGCTGGTTATAGATAGCTCTTAAGAGGAGGATTCAGAGGCAGATGACCAGTCCTATTTTCCCCTGAGGTGTATGCTCAAACTTGGCAGGGTTATATTACTCATATAATGCATGTGTTGTATTGCAATGCTTAGTTTTTACATCATATACACAATATTAAATGCCATCTCCTTAGTTGACACATCATATATGCGATTGCCCTCTGCTCACTTCCTTAGTATATAAATCATATATTTGAATTATGTCATGCTATGATGTTTACATAGACAGCATGTATCTGAATTATGGCATGCCAACCCATTTTCTAAAGACATAATATAGTTATATCATCTCATCCTATTTACATAGTCATCATATTTAAATTATGTCATTCTATCCGTGAATTATATCATGCCATCATGTTTCCATCGACGACATGTTTGTGATTTATGGCATGCCAACCACTTTAATAGACACATCGTATAGTTATATCATGTCATCCTATTTACATAGTCATCATATTTTGAAGTATGTCATTCTATCCTGTTTAGTTAGCCATCATACATGTGAAACTGTGTCATGCTATCCTGTTTAATTAGCCATCATATATGTGAAATTATGTCCTGCTATTCGGTTTGCTTAGACAACATAAATGTGAATTATTTCATGCCATGTTTTCTTCCCTACTATCCATTGCACCTGTCTATATTACAATGTTTGTACATTCAATTACTTTTCTTGTTTATCAGCCATTTCAATTGATGGGAGTGATGGCAGTATCTGTGGGAGTAAAAACGTGGTCTTCAGAAAAGATCGTGCTACCTGTCGATGCAGGTAGAACCACGGTTGTACTTGCCCAAGAACCAGCTCCACCACACATAACCCACACTCATGTAGATTGTACCCCTACCCAGTTGGACAGAGAACCAGCTACACCTCTTCTATCCCCAACCCCAGCAGATAGACACCCAGTTCCCGTTGACACAACACCGTCTCCACCACAGAGCACCCAAACACGAGCAGTTCGTAAGGCAACTGCAGTGCCCAAATCACGAGGACCACCACTCCGAACCCGAAGTCAACGCTTAAAGCAGAAGAAGAATTGTTCTCAGGTCAGGTTCCGTAGCTATGGTTCATACTACTTTGCTCTTGCATCACTGTATTTACTGATACCAACTAATTTCAAATTTGAAGGATGCAATTGAAACTCCAATGGCGCAACAGGTATGTTTTAAACCTATTTCTTCAACGTGTTTGGCTGTTTGCTGTTGTAACTTGCTCTATGTTGATTTCGGTTTCAATTGAATAAACAGTTATGTTCTCATGCCATGCACATTACAAGTGTTGTTATTGCTGTGTAGTTTCCCACACTTATATTCTGTCTATGCTGCCTTGTCTTAAATAGATATGATTCGAACTGTATCTATCTTGATTTGGCAACATAAACTAGAATGATATAGACCATACAGTGACCATACTACATAGATATATGTTTGTTTCATGCTGTTATCCTATCCACCTTACTACTGAACTGGTAAACCTGAGATGTATTTGTTTGTTTCTCTTTTAGAACACGGATAAAATATTGGAGAAGACTACCCTGTTATGCAATCGTAAAGGAAGTAATGCAGATAAGGTTCAAGATAGTGAGACATCCCTGTTGGTCTCCAAGAAAGCAGATAAAAACTATATTCAAGACACTGAGATAACCCCAAAGTCATGTCTTGATGTAGTGTTCGAGTTACTGGCTACCACTGCTGGCACCAGCTCTTCGAACTCGTTGCCTGAATCAGTTCGGCTTCTTGAGTCTCAACTTCAAGTTGAAAGACATCGATCAGATGTTATGCGACAGGAAGCCGAAGGACTGAGGAACTCCCTGCAGAATTTAGATGCGTACTTTCTGGTGCAACATCAAGCGCTGGAGGACTTAAGCGCCAAATAAGAGAAAGTTAATAAGCTTGCTAAGCATCTTGCCAGCATTATGGGTACCCAGGATATTGTTTCTTGAGCTCTTCTGAAGTGGTTTCAGTTCTGGACTTGTTTTGCTGCGGCGTTTATTTGCTGCTGTGTTCCCTATATTTGCACTAGTGGCGAACTTTGATGCCCAGTGGATGTAATATGTGTAACAGCCATGATAGCCTAGTGTAAGTTGCTTGCTTATTTATTTCCTTGTTGTCTTGTTTATTTGTTTGGTTGTAGTCAGTGCAGTTCTTTTTCTGCGGTTTGCTAGTGGCTGCAATAACCTATTTTTTAAAACTAGGCCACAATAACCATGGGCTAATATTTACTGTAGTGACATTGGGCCTCCTACGGGCCGTAGAAACTGTGGGCCTTCTATGGGTTGTATAAACAGTGGGCCTTCTATGGGTCGTAGAAGCAGTGGGCCTTCTACGGGCCATAGAAACAATGGGCCTTCTATGGGCCGTATCATCAATGGGCCTTCTACGGGCCGTATGATCGATTGGCCAAACATGGGCTGAACAGACCGCATTCTGGCCATAAACGGTCTAGAATTGGAATCGTCCGTTCATGGGCCGACCATAACGGGCCATCGTTAATAGGCTGTATTTGATGACGCTATGAAAACAGCCCAACGTATTAACGGACCACAAATGGGCCGACTGTAACCACGGGCTAAATTTGGCCCACAAGCAGAAAATGACAGCAACGGGCCGTAAGTAAACGAATGCTGGAAATGAGCCCAAGAATAAATGGGCTCTGAAGAAGGCCGGAAGATAACATGGGTTGGAAACGGCCCAACGGTATAACGGGCCGTTAATGGGTATAAAGTGATACACTGTTCATCACGGGTCAATTTCACCACGGACCGTTAACGGGTGTAAAGTGATACACTGTTCATTACGGACCAGCTTCACCACGGGTCGTTAATAGGCCAAGAGTTACATAGGGCCTCATATGGGCCGAAAGACGTCATGGGCCATACATGGGCCAGAAGTGAAAACGGGCTGGAATCATATTGGATGGCCCAGATGACGCTACTGGGCCTAATTTGGATAGGGCGTAACATGCCTTGGGTTAACGGGCTATATATGGGCGATATTCGAACAGGCTGTTAACAGGCTTTCCATGGGCCGGCCCGCCAGCTTTTGACCAAGTCAAACGGTCCGGCCTTTACACAGGAATGGGCCTCTGTTGGGTCGTGCCACGTGTCGACGTATCATAGGCGCCTATCTGACACATCGACGAGCTGACACATGTTTCGTCCGGCCAATAAGAATTTTACACGTGGAAATTTCCCATTGGTCGGGGCTGTTAACGGGTTGTCGGATCCAAAACCCGACCCGATAGCTTAACGGCATTCCATTACGGTGGATGCCATGTGTCGATCACCCTTGATGAAAGCACTTCTGTGATGCGCGATTTATCGTCATGGAAGTGGACACTTCCGTGATGATAATTTTGGTAATGTCATGGAACACTTCTATGACATCACAGATATGACAATCTTGATTTTGTCATAAATTTGTCATGGATGTACATGCATAACAAAAAAAGCGACCTACTCTGACAAACACATATCATCATGGAAGTGTATTTTTTTGTAGTGCTCCCTCTACCTATATATATGTGATCCCCTCCAAAATCCGCGAACGAAACCCTAGTCCTCTTCCCCTCTCGCCCGCCGGACATGTCCGTCCCAAACAGACAAAATTGCGCCGCCGCCCGCGGTGAATCAGCTCGCTCACGTGGCCTCCTGCCACCCACCGCCGACGAGGCCCGCGCGGCCCGCAGCCGCCCCCACCCCGGCCCGAAGCGGCGTGCCGTGGCACCTTCCTGCCGCGCCCTGGCTCCCCTCCGCCTCCGCTGGGTCCTGCACGCCGCCGCCCGCCGGCGTTGACCGCGTTGTCCGAGCCACTCGGCGCTGCCTCGCTTCACCTCGTTGCCATCCACCGCGTTCGCGGCCACCTCGCCGCCCGGCGCCGCCACCGCCCCGGCGAGCTCCTCCTCCTAAACCTCCGAGCTCCGGTGACCTCTCCTCCATCTTCCCCGAGCTCCGGCATTGTCTCTGGCGATGAACTCCGACGATCCTCGATCCGCACGCCGGCCAGATCTAGATCCAAATTCGGATCGTGTTGACTTTTTGCACTAACCCTAATAATTTTATGCATACTTCATCGCATCATAACTTCATCACCGTTGCTCCGATTAGTGTGTCTAGCATATCAAAATGTTCTCCTCGAAGAGTACATCATTTCATCTCATTGCATCATTTTCATTTGAGCTCATCTTGATGCCCATAATGTTGTTGGAAGAGGGCTATGTGATGCTGAGATCTGTTTTAGCAAATGCACTTTTGTCATTTTTGTCATGATTAATGTGTGCATGCTATGATCCTGAGCTCTACATGTGTTTTGAAGAATGCCATGCCATCTTTACAGGGGTGTATGCCAAGTATTTTTGTGATCTTTGTGGTGACTAGCACAAGCATGCAAAGTAGCTTACTCAATGTTGCTGATTTCAGGGACTTAAAATTTCACCAAGTCCTTGCTCTGTCATTATTTTTATGCCATATGTTCATGTTGTTTCCTAGTGATTCGTGCCTCTTTTGAGGATGATCAGTAAGGATGCTTTGTAGATAATGTTGTGCTCTATCCATCCATGTCTTTGTTTGCAATTATGGAACACCCTAGCTTGAGTCAATTGAGCTCTACTTTTGCTATAAAATGTTCCTGGCAGATTGTTAACATGTTTTGCAATTTTGCCAAGCTTGTTGTTGTTGATTCGGGCATGCTATGATGTTGTTCTTGCCATGTCTAGCTTCTATTCCATATCTTGCCGAGGTGTTGTCGTCACAATTTTATCGTTGCAGTTCTGGAATACCTGAGTTTCACCGACATCGAAAATCTCTTTTATGCAGTTGTTGGTGAGATAACCTCGACGCCACCCAGTACTGTGGCGGGAGTTCGGGAGTATTGCCATAACTCGTATAACGGATGCTTTTCGAAGGTTGAGGTAAATGATTTCTGAAGGTTTCTTGGTTATGTGTTGAAGGATGGATACAGCTGGATGTAGGATTTGCTAGTTTTGGGTGAGATATTATGCTTCCCCTGTATCCCCAACACCTGATTGCATAACCGGAAAATTTTGGGAGTTTATAAGTGGGAATTCAAGTAGATCTTAGGATATCTTTCCGACAGATGAATGATATGAAATTGGGGTTAGACGTCTAGTGGTCCGCCTATCCACGGTTGGTTTTACAGTGGTCTCGTTGTGTCTTAAAGAGTCCTTGGCTAAGCTAACTCGGGGACGCTTCGTATGTCATGTGCACTGCCTTGTACAAGATGGTGCTGTGCGATCGAGCCCGTGTAGGCCCCACCACGAAAACTTTGAATGAAATCTCTATCATATGTTTGTTCCGGCTTATTTTGCTAGCCAATACTTTGTTTTTGTTTTCAGTTGTGGTATTCAAGTTGCTTCGAAGTCAAGTGTTGATTCCATACCTTTCCTAACCGGTGTTCTCATATGTCTATGTGAATACTAATCCTTCATGACAATCGAGTTTGTCATGTCAATTCTTTCCAACCGGTGTGCTCCTCTTGAGGTGGATCCAATCTTTTTAACATCCGCAAGATCAACTCTAAGTATTCTCAACGACGTTTGTTTCATTTGTCCCAGGTTGTCTTTGTTTTTCCCGCCCTCCCACCCTTTTCCTTCAAGGATTCGTATTTCTTAATCAACTATCATGTTACTGATGAGAATTCTCTCCATTCTTTCCACCAATGTTCTTACCCGGTGGTTCACATGAGGATGCTCTACAAGTTTATCATTCTTCATTCTTTTATTCTCCGGTGGATTTAATTCAAGCTTTGTCGATCATATCCTTTCCTCGGTTCAAATGCTTCCCCATGCCGGTGCACCTCTTAATCATTCACTTCTCGCCATTCATTTGTTTGAGAGTGCTGAAGATATCCTAGAAGATTCACGTTTCCATTCTCGATACGTTCAAATTATTTTGAGGTTGTTATCTCATTCAAGCCATTTAATTCAACCGGTGCAATCTCCCTTTCTAGTAATCGTTCAACGGTGTATCTTTTTAGTGGGACCTAACCCACATGTCTTTTCCCAGGATCTTACCTGACTCTTCTAATTCTCCCGGAGCTATCCTCAAAATTTCTTTTCGGAGTTTGACGTAAGAATGATTCACCATCGGTCATATGTATTCTCCAAGATCTTCCAAATTCTTTTCATCGTTGGTTCAACCTTTCTAATTTTTTTTCCGGAGTATCTGAACAATTCATGGTGGTGTTTCTCGTCGTCATTCTCGCATTTTGAAGACCGAAGAAGAGTTTCTCTTTAATCTTGCTCCATTCTCTTCAAGATTCATGGTGCTAGCTTGTTGCCATCCTCTCATAATTATTTTCGATTGTGAGAATCCTTTTCACCCATCAGGAGCTATTCAAGGGTATTTTTAGTTCGATTATCCGAAGCCCATCATTTCAGAAGACTTTTTCATTCTTAGCTTTCATCTCTCGTTCTCCAAATCTTACCGGTGCCTCGTTCAAATATTCTCTAATCAGCTCATGATCTCTTCGTTCTCATGTATCTAGATTTCCCAAAGTATCTTTGTTCGTTTTCTAATTCTACCCGGTGCTTCTTTATCTTTTGTTCGTTCATTTCAATTCTTACGGTGGTTCGTTCAAGATTTCTCTTCCTTCTTTACCTTATCAATCCATTCGTTCTTTCAATCCTACCGGTGGTTCATAGAAGATTTTCCCAAGTTTACACTATATTTATCTGTCACACCCTGATTTTCATGCCATAACACTTAAGATAATAAATCATGATAAAATGTGGTTTGACAAAAACTTTTGAGTGTTTTGTCTTTGCTTTGATTGAATCTTTGACTGCTGTTTGCAAGTGCTCTAGAAATCAAACTCCTATACTCCTTCTCCTTGATCCAAAACCTTTTCCCAATGATCATGCCATGTGTATAGGACATAAAAATAATTTCTTACAAAAATAATTTGGCCAAATAGTATTTTCAAAAATTAGTTTTCCTAAAACCCCTGAATTGAGGTTTGTACTGCAAGTACCTAATTCAGGGCAGTAAAAATCTTTCCAAAAATATATTTGACTCCTATTAGATATAGGACACCCAGAAACCACAAAAATATAATTTTAAAAGTTATTTTCCTATTTAATTAAAGGCTTTTTCTTTAGGCCAGAAATGCTCTTTAATAGGTTAAAATTATTTTAAAGCTTCAAAAATATTTGAGAAAAATCAGGGAAGCTCAGTGGACATATATTGTCCATATATATGAGTTTCAACACATGGTAATGGTCAAAATATTGGACAAAACCCTCCAGAACTATTTCAGCTCATTTCAAATATTTGAAATATTTCTATAAGAAATATTTTCAAATAAATCCAGGAAAATTCTAGCAAGTCACATATTGATAATGTGATGATCTTGCAAAGTTTCATATCAATCAAAATAACTTTGGTTCCCAAAAGTGTCCCAAAACCCTCTCTGTCCAGATCCAAGTTTGAACAACTCTACATTGCCAAGTGTGTCCTTTTGATCTTAATTTTTGTGGACATGTTCAAATCCTCAAATGATGACACTACACCAAGTGGTGCATCAAGGGGAATTGATTTGCATAAGTAAATCTTGGAAAGTCCATTTCTGTTGATTTCTAGGGTTTACAAAAGTTGCATTGGCAACTTTGCCCAAATGAACTCAATCTTGGTGGAACCTCTTATTTTCTCATGCCATTTGACCCTGTCAAGCCTCATGACAAGGGAAGCCCATTTGCTTGCCCAAACCTACATCAAACACCTTCTGGCAGGAACTTAAAATGCTTGTTTTGTACATTTCCACAAATCTCCATGATCTCAACTTTTTCCCACAGCCTCACCTGGTCCTCCTCTAACCCCCTGCATCTTTCCCTGCCCAAGGAGCCATGATTAAGGGGGGTAGTACCCTAATTTTTTTCTCTGGGCAGCCACTTTTCCCTCCCTTTCTCATCTCTCTCCCACTCCTGGCGAGTTGCAGAGCATCCAAAGCCTCCCTCCCTCTTGTTTACTCTTCCTGCAGACGCCAGACACAAGTGGACGCGCAGGTGCGCGCGAAAAGCCACGGACGTCGGCCATTTGCATGCTCTGGAGTGCCTGGCAGGGCGTTCGACCGTTGACGCCGCGACCCCTGACCGCCTTGGGCCTCCCCCTTGCGCCAGTCGAGGTGCCTTGACGTCCGTAACACGCCACTGTGCAGGCCCCCTCGTCTCTCCCTCTCTCACACCTCCTGCGACGCGTGCCCAGAGCCGCCCGGCTCGGCCAATGCATGGCCTCGCACGCGCAAGCACCAGAGCCTTGCCCCCGCTCCTCCTCTCTCTTCCTGGCGCCCCACTCAACTCCCACGGACATCGTAGATAGCCCCTCCCCGCTCTCCTGGCCTCCCGAGCCGTTGCCGCGGCCACCCGTGCGCCGCGTCCACGGTGAGCCGCGGATCAGCTACTTAAGGCCACCCCGAGCCCCCTCTCTACACCTTTGGCCCTCTCTCCCTCCCGTACGTCGCCTAGACCCATCCATTCCTCTCCCCGTGCCCTCCATCAACCACAATGGTCGGAGCGTCGTAGTCGGGCTCCGCCTAAATTCGAGCTAACCCAAGCTCTCTTTCACCCCCTAGCCACTCCAACGCCATCATCCCTCCACCGCAAGGCCTTCCATCGCCTCCGTTTTCCCCCGGGAAGGCCAGGCGCTCACGGCCAGAGATGGCCGACGGCCTCCTCCGCCACCACCCAAACCATTGCCACTACATCCCTCCTCGGCATGCGTGAAGCACCTAGATGGGTGAGGCGCAGCCTCCTGAGCATGCTGGTGGGCGGAGCGTCACCGGAGATGCTCTGTAGCCCCGGCAATCGCTGCCGGGAGCCAGTCCTCCCCGCGGCCGGAGCGCGCGCGGGAGATTGAAGACGGCCTGCTGCTGGGGCCCGCGCGTCAGCGACCCAGCGGGCGGGCCCGACCATTTAAGTGGAAACGGCTTCGGTCGGATCCACCTCCCCTGTGCAAAGGCGCACTCCCGCAAAACCGCCTTCGACATCACCGCCTCTACCCGCGCAGCCGAGCCGCTGGGCCGGCCCGTAGTCTATCTGTCGCCCCGTGCGCAGGATAAGGTTAAAGCCTTATTTCCTTTTTCTTTTTCAGTCAACTTCAAAAGTCCATAAATAATTCAAATTAACTCCAAATTTGATGATTCAAATTTCTAGTTGCTCATAAACTCATGATCTATCTCATGGTGCAACTTGCACATTTTTCCAGGAACTTTATCTTCACATATATTTATCAATACCCCATTTTCCATTTCTGTGATGAACTTTAGAAAATCACAGAGAGCTCAAATTTGATCCAAATGCCATGATTCAAGTTTGTAGATGCATCTAATTTCATAGCTTAGTTTATGAACATTTTTCTTAATACTTTCTGTGCCACACAATATAATGAGCCATTTCTTTATATCTGTCAACTTTGCAAATTCATAGGAAATTCATTTGAACTCCAAATCCAGTGAAACCAACTCCTAGATGCTTGTAAAATCATGATTTGTTAAATGGGTGCCTTTGCTCATTTTTCAAAAATATGTTTCTGTACACTTCTTGCAAATCCATAAACCCCTTGATTCCATCATATTGAAATGTTCAGAAATATTCACTAATCCAATTCCAGTGAAACCACCCTGGTCATTTTTCATATGACCAGGGAAGTCCTAGAAAAGTCAAATCCATATTTTTTAGAGCACTTTATTTTCTGCCTTGTTGTGTTGCTTATTATGATTGTTTCGACGTTAGTTGACGAAGTAGACGGAGTACTTGGAGAAGGGCCAGAAGATCTCAAGACTCTGATGAACCAGGCAAGCAGCCCTTTGACCATGTCTATGAAACCCTTTTTATGCATTTCATATAGCACTTTATTATTGTTGCATCGGAATCATGATGGGATGGTAGCCACTTTGGTGGGTTGCCTCCATTTCCTCCTTGTTGATACTTGCATTGTGCATGACCCTACCTTCTTATGAGGGTTATGCCGGTGGGAGTAGATAGGATGCTAAAGTAGTTGCTACGCAAAAAGGGACGGGAATGTGCATGGTGATGGAGACAAAGTATTTTCAAAAGACTTTTCGAAAACCCCGTCGGGTGCCACTTATGCCGAGGGAGATAATGAGATGGGTAACCACTTGATGACGAAGTGGTATACCGAGGCAAGTGTGTGTGTTGTTTTCAAAAACGGATTAGATTCAAGATTTGTCCCAACCTTACATGCGCAACCACTCTACCCTTATATGGGAAAGGGCATTATTGATTACCTAGGCCGATACTAGCTTGGATCCCGCATTACTAGTGACGGGAGAGTTGTTGGTGCGCTCTCTTGGGACGGGTTCGTGCCAGGTAGGGCGGCCAAGAACATTTTTATGGGGCACCGGACACACCCTTGGTACCCCATGCCGGTGGTATGTGATGAATATGGGAGCGAGGCTCCACCATTTTTAAAGTTGTGAAATGTTGGGCACGGGGGTTACTACCAATTGAGTGGACTCCATGTTAGTGTCGCCTAGTAAAAGATAGTGATCGGGTGCTTACCCCGGGTACTTGAGGTACCGCGGGTCGTGGATGACACGGAAGCTCCCCGGATCTTGTGGGTAAAGTGTGCAACATCTGCAGAGTGTAAAACTATTCGAATAGCTGTGTCCACGGTCAAGGACAGTTGGGCGGTGCTGCTTAAACTACATCCACATGTTTGCAAACCAGTGTGTGTGTGTTTGGATAAGTGGGAAGAGCTACTTGGGTCAAGTCAAGGGACTTGACATGACTGAGTTGGGTTGATGCCCACTCTATTTATGTTGACATCTGTAACCTGCCCTCATGGATACTTGAATTCTCCTTATGCATGTCTTACAAGTTGTTGAACATGTCATTGCACTCAAAACTAGCTTTCCGCAAAGATTTACCTATATCATGCATTGTTGTACCTTGAACCAAAACATGGGTTGCTTGCGAGTACATTCAAAGTACTCATTGGCTTGCCACTGGTTATTTAATTGGCCAGGCATGGAAGAACAGGAGTTCGAAGAAGAGTTCTTTGAAGACGAACATGCGAACTAGGATGTTTCCCAGTCAGAATGCCTGTAGGGTTAGGGCAGATGGCATGGGTTCTACTTATCAACGAAGAATTTCCGCTGCTTAAGTTTATTTGGTATTCAGCCCTTGGGCTTTATCTATGTAAGACTTGACCATAATGGTCAAAATTTGTGTAAGACGATATGTATGGATGTAAGACTCTTGTTATTCAGCTTCTGTGTGTTCAGTGAGCATTAATCTCTGGGATCACTGTACACGTGCATTCGGTGATCATGACTTATGAGTCGGGGTCCCCACATTATCTTAATCCTTTCTACGAGTATAAGTAGTATGCCAAATCCGTTTCTTGTCATCAGTATAATTTGGTGAAGGATACGCATAACATAATTCTTATTCGTGTTTCATCTAAATGATTAATTTCTTATTCCGGAGGCTCATCAAGTTCTCGATTTTCAATTGTTTCATCTTTTCTTCCCCGAAATTCCAAGCTCTCGCAATTATATAACCATGGAAATCCATCTAAATCATTACAAGGCTTCACCTTATGTTCTCAACTTCTCTTTCTTTTGATCATTCTTTTTTTCGGAGTTCTTCATGGAGGCTCAACATGGTGGTTCATCAAGGATTTAATTCCTTCTCGAAGTGTTCATCAACATTCTTTTCTTAGGAGCTCAAGTTTCTTGATCTTGCAATCCAGAGTGCAATTCTTTCTTCCATATCATTGGAGGTGGTATTATGTCTTTCTTGATAATTTGAGTTCATGTTTCATGATTCACATGTTGTTAACAATGAGATATTTTAAATCCATCAACCTCTTCGTTGGAGTTATCTTGGGTTATATTTCACCTAAAGCCTTCCCTAAAGATTGTTGCTATTTATGGTGCTCATAAAGGACCCAAGTTCTTCTTTTATCCTCCTGGTGGAATAAGTTTCTCGTCTCCATGTTCTATTCAATCCAATCTTGTTTATCGTTAGTGGTGGAATTTCACCTCATAGTTTTGACATGTTCTCCATAAGCCCACTACAACCTTGTACTTTTCGTTGTCGATTTCCCAACAACTCCGTTCAATCCTTTTTTTTAAGGATGCTTTTCCCAACTCATTTCAGGCAGAACTTGTTGTCTTCTTCTCTGTTCTTTTGTTTCCATTCTTATATTTCTTCCGGAGGCATTGTGATGATGCTCTCTTCACTCATCATCTCGTATTGTAAAGTTCATGTTCTTTCTTTTGCTTATCCTTTTAACTGGAGTGTTGCGTCCTCTGCTCAACTTCTTTCATTTTATCAAGACTCTCATCCCTTTTCAACCAGAGTGTTGTCCGTATTTCTTCTTCCTTGTTCCTCTTTTCTAACGGAGTGCTTTCAACTTCATTCATATCCGTTGCATTCTTTTCTCGAATTGGTTTAACCTTTTAAAGGTTCTTTGGTTTCGCTCGTTTGTCAAAGGAGCAACTTAGCTTTACCTCTCCTCTTTCTCTTCTGTTTTCCCTCCAGTGCCATTCTAGATCTCGGGACGAGATCCTCTCGGAGTGGTGGAGTGTTGTAACGCCCCGAGACCGATGTGCCAGGTGTCCTCCAATTATTCACTTTTGTTGCCTTGTCATTTGCTTGCATGTCATGCATCTCATATCATGTCATCATGTGCATTTCATTTGCATACGTGTTCGTCTCATGCATCCGAGCATTTTCCCCGTTGTCCGTTTTGCATTCCGGCGCTTCTATGTCCTCCGGTGTCCCTTTCTACCTCTTTTCGTGTGCGGGTGTTAAACATTTTCGGATTGGACCGAGACTTGTCATGCGCCCTTGGTTTACTACCGGTAGACCGCCTGTCAAGTTTCGTACCATTTGGACTCCGTTTGATACTCCAACGGTTAATCTAGGGACCGAAAAGGCCTTGTGTGTGTTGCAGCCCAACACCCCTCCAAAGTGGCCCAAAACCCACCTAAACCTGTTCCATCATCTAGGCCGTTCAATCACGATCGCGTGGCCGCAAACCGCACCTCATTTGGAGTCTCCTAGATCCCTCTACCTATATATATGTGATCCCCTCCAAAATCTGCAGACGAAACCCTAGTCCTCTTCCCCTCTCGCCCGCCGGACATGTCCGTCCCGGACGGAGGAAATCGCGCCGCAGCCCGCGGCGAATCAGCTCGCGCCACGTGGCCTCCCGCCACCCGCCGCCACTGCCGAGGCCCACACGGCCCGCAGCCGGCCCCCTCGGCCCGAAGCGGCG
>NC_057797.1:195702153-195788010 GCF_018294505.1 Triticum aestivum
CCCGACCACGCGCCGGCTCCCCTCCGCCTCCGCCGCGTCCTTCGCGCCACCGCCCGCCGGTGTTGACCGCGCTGTCCGAGCCGCTCGGCGCCACCTCGCTTCACCTCGTCGCCGGCCACTGCGTCCGCGGCCACCTCGCCGCCCGGCGCCGCCATCGCCCTGGCGAGCTCCTCCTCCTCGACCTCCGAGCTCCGGTGACCTCTCCTACCTCTTCCCTGAGCTCTGGCATCGTCTCCGGTGATGAAGTCCGACGATCCTCGATCCGTGCGCCGGCCAGATCCAGATTCGGATCGGGTTGACTTTTTGCCCTAACCCTAATAATTTTATGCATACTTCATTGCATCATAACTTCATCACCGTTGCTCCGATTCGTGCGTGTAGCATATCAAAATGTTCGTCTCAAAGTGTATATCATTTCATCTCATTGCATCATTTTCATTTGAGCTCATCTTAATGCCCGAAATGCTGTTGGAAGAGGGCTATCTGATGATAGTTTGAGATCTGTTTCAGCAAATGCACTTTTGTCATTTTTGTCATGATTAATGTGTGCGCTATGATCCTGAGCTCTACATGTGTTTTGAAGAATTCCATGCCATCTTTACAGGGGTGTATGCCATGTATTTTTGTGATCTTTGTGGTGACTAGGACAAGCATGCAAAGTAGCTTACTCAATGTTGCTGATTTCAGGGACTTAGAATTTCACTAAGTCCTTGCCCTGTCATTATTTTTATGCCATATGTTCATGTTGTTTCCTAGTGATCCGTGCCTCTTTTGAGGATGATCAGTAAGGATGTTTTGTATATAATGTTGTGCTCTATCCATCCATGTCTTTGTTTGCAATTATGGAGCACCCTAGCTTGAGTAAATCGAGCTCTAGTTTTGCTATAAAATGTTCCTGGCAGATTGTTAACATGTTTTGCAATTTTTCCTAGCTTGTTGTTGTTGATCCGGGCATGCTATGATGTAGTTCTTGCCATGTCTAGCTTTTATGCCATGTCTATTTGCTGAGTCAATGCTTAGTTTGTCATGCCATGCCTCGTGGTGAGTGCATCAAGCTCGTAAACATGCCTACTCGTTATCGGTTTTGCCATGCTCCAGTTTTTTCACTAAGTCTGAATCTGTTTATGTTTTTGCTATGTTCACATGCTTGCAATTGTATTTTCGGATCCCTTTTGGCTTATGGTCAGTAAGGGAATTTTGTTGTATGCTTTGAGTACCTTCATGCCATGCCTTGATTTGCCATGATATATTCCTGTAGCATGTAGTTATCATGCTCTAAACATTGCATCCTGATGATAAATTCCTGACATATTAATTTCACTAAGTCTGAAACCTGTTATCTTTTGCATTTTTGCCTTGCTTGTTTGAGCTTACTATTGAGTGAATTAGCCGTAGCTCAGTGTTCATATTTTGTTAAGCACCATGAGTGGATCCCTTCCATGTATTTTGTTGTCATGTTGGAGTGATGTAGCATGTTGCTCTTGATGCATTTAGGTGGTCTCGTGCTGATTATCGCAGACCGGTGCCATATTTGTTTTGCTTGTCATTTGCAAACCGTGCATCCGATTCCGGTGATCTTTATATCGATTTCGACCGAAATGAACTCACCTTTTCAGTGGCACTATTGGATTTCCAAGTTGAGGCCAGGTTTAATCATTCCTTTACAAATCATGCATATGCACCGCATGCCGCATCCCGCATATCATGCCATGTTCATGTGTTGGTTGTTTACTATGTTGTGTGCTTCTTTCCGGTGTTGCTTCTTCGGGTTGGTTCCGATAAGGTCACGTTTGTGAGGAACCGTTCGACTACGACCATTTTTCTTCTTCATGGACTCGTTCTTCTTCCTTGCGGGATCTCAGGCAAGATGACCATACCCTCGAAATCACTTCTATCTTTGCTTGCTAGTTGCTCGCTCTTTTGCTATGCCTATGCTGCGATACCTACCACTTGCTTATCATGCCTCCCATATTGTTAAGTCAAGCCTCTAACCACCTTGTCCTAGCAAACCATTGTTTGGCTATGTTACCGCTTTGCTCAGCCCCTCTTATAGCGTTGTTAGCTACAGGTGAAGATCGGAGCTTGTTCCTTGTTGGAACATGGATATTTTGTTGGGATATCACAATATCTCTTATTTATTTAATGCATCTATATACTGGGTAAAGGGTGGAAGGCTCGGCCTTATGCCTGGTGTTTTGTTCCACTCTTGCCGCCCTAGTTTCCGTCATATCGGTATTATGTTCCCGGATTTTGCGTTCCCTACATGGTTGGGTTATAATGGGAACCCCTTGACAGTTTGCTTTGAATAAAACTCCTCCAGCAAGGCCCAACCTTGGTTTTACCATTTGCCTCACCACCACCTACTTTTCCCTTGGGAGTCGCGCTCCCGAGGGTCATCTTATTTTAACCCCCCGGGCCAGTGCTCCTCTGAGTGTTGGTCTGAATCGAGTATACTGTGGGGCCACCTCGGGGGAACTTGAGGGTTGGTTTTACTCGTAGTATGTCTCATCTGAGTGTGCCCTAAGAACGAGATATGTGCAGCTCCTATCAGGATTTGTCAGCACATTCGAGTGGCTTTGCTGGACTTGTTTTACCATTGTCGAGGATGTCTTGTAACCAGGATGCCGAGTCTGATCGGATTGTCTTGGGAGAAGGAATATCCTTCATTGACCATGAGAGCTTGTGATGGGCTAAGTTGGGACACCCCTGCAGGGATTGAAATTTCGAAAGCCGTGCCCGCGGTTATGGGCAGATGGGAATTTGTTAATGTCCGGTTGTAGAAAACCTGAAGTTTATCTTAATTAAATTACATCAACCGCATGTGTAGCCATGATGGTCTCTTCTCGGCGGGGTCCGGGAAGTGAACACGGTGTTGGATTAATGTTTGATGTAGGTTGTTCTAGGATCACTTCTTGATCATAGATTCTCGAACGTGCTTTTGCCTTCTCTTCTCGCTCTCATTTGCGTATGTTAGTCATCATATATGCTAGTCGCTTGCTGCAGCTCCACCTCATACCTTTTACCCTACCTATAAGCTTAAATAGTCTTGATCGGGAGGGTGTGAGATTGCTGAGTCCCCGTGACTCACAGATACTTCCACAACCAGCTTGCAGGTGCCATCGAACCATGTAGGTGACGCAACCAAGATCAAGGAGGAGCTCGATGAAGTTTGTGTTCACTATGTTGTTCCGTTTCCAGTTGATCAGTAGTGGAGCCCAGTTGGGATGATCGGCGATCTATGTAGCATTTTGGGGTAGTCTTCTTTTATTTTGGTTCCATAGTCGGACCTTGATTGTATCTGGATGATGTAATGCTTTATTCATGTACTGTGTGAAGTGGCGATGGTAAGCCAACTATGTATCTCTTTCCCTTATGTATTACATGGGTTGTGTGAAGATTACCTCACTTGCGACATTGCTTACAATGCGGTTATGCCTCGAAGTCGTGCTTCGACACGTGGGAGATATAGCCGCATCGTGGGCGTTACAAAATCGGATACTCTAAAATGCACAAGATAAGAGTGAGTGCTATGGATGGAGTTCTTATAAGAAGACGGGAGCGGATCCATAGTGGTGTATTGATTGGTGAATATGTGGACTCGTGTGCGCCACCTCAAAAGAGTTACTTGCAGTCGTAGTTCAGGATAGCCACCAAGTCAAAGCTGGCTTGCTGCAGTTAAACTCCACCACCCCTTTATTGATACCGATGCATATGTAGATAGTTCTGATGTAAGTCTTGCTAGGTACATTTGTACTCATGTTTGCCTATTTTATGTTTTGCAGAGAGACGTCAGTCTCGCTAGTAGTTCCGTGTGGACTTCGACGTTTATCTTGATACCTCATCTACGATCTTGTGCCCTCCGCAGGATCTGGTAGGTAGTCAGGCTTCTCAGCATTTTCCATTTATAGATGTGTGTACTCAGACATGTTAAGCTTCCACATGTGCTTGTTGCTTGTATGCTCTATATGTTGGGGTCATGAGACCCATGTTTGTAATGCTTGGCTCCTTGGAGCCTATTGAATAAATACTTTGAGTTGTAGAGTCTTGTTGTGATGCCATGTTGTATTTACACATATCGAGCATATTGTGTGTATGATTTGAAATGCTTGGTATGTGTGGGATCCGACAACCTAGTTGTTTATTCTTGGTAGCCTCTCTTATGCGGAAATGTAGTCTTGTGCTTCCATGAGCCATAGTAGTCCGCTACAGCCCGGTTCACCGGAGTCCTGCTAGCGCAGCACTACTACTCCGGAACACTTGACTGGCCGACATGTGATTCACTCTGTTCCTGTGTCTGTCCCTTCGGGGAAATGTCACGTGGTGACATCCGGAGTCCTGCCTAGCCTGCTACAGCCCGGTTCACCGGAGTCCTGTTAGCCCAGTGTTGCAGCCCAGATTCACACGTTGCTGACCGACATGCTCGATGTTGATTCATGTATGCCTGTCCCCGTAAGTTAGTGCCACTTTGGGTTCATGACTAGTCATGTCGGCCTGGGTTCTTTGTCATATGGATGCTAGCGACACTATCATATACGTGAGCCAAAAGGCGCAAATGGTCCCGGGCCAGGTAAGGTGGCACCTGTGGGAATACCGTGCATGAGGCCGCAAAGTGATATGATGTGTTACATGCTAGATCAGTGTGACTTAGGATCGGGGTCCTGACACCTTTGGGGATGAGTATGACTCCAGAGCAGAAAAATTAACCTTTGAGGTGGTTAAGATCAAAAGCCCATATCATGCTCTGTTTGGATGGCCGGCTTATGCCAAGTTCATGGCTCGGCCGTGTTATGTGTATTTGCAGCTCAAGATGCCGGGTTATTAGGGCACCATTACAGTACATGGAAGCCAGAAAATAGCCTTGGAGTGTGAAGAAGGTGATGCTGCCTATGCTGAGTCTGTTTGTGCAACAGAGGAGTTAAAGTTTTATAAGGATCATGTTGACCCGGCAGACATGACGTCTTTAAAGAAACCAACGACGGAGCATGAGCCGGTGTTGAAGTTCAAATTAGTTGATGACACCAAGATGGTTGACTTTGTGCCTGGCGACTCATCCAAGCAGTTCATCATCAGTGCAAATTTGGATCCGAAATAGGAAAGCGCACTCATTGAGTTCATCCGTGAGAACCGGGACATCCTTGCATGGAAACCTTCCGACATGCCGGGTTTCCCGAGGGAACTCGCTGAGCACACTCCCAATATTGATCCAAAGTTTAAACCTGTTAGACAGTTTCTCCGACGGTTCAATGAGGAGAGGCGCAAGGCCATTGGGGAAGAGGTGGCCTGGCTCTTGGCGGTCGGGTTCATTGTGGAGGTCTTTCACCCAGAGTGGTTAGCCAACTCGGTGCTTGTACTCAAAAAAGAACGGCACCTGGCGTATGTGTGTGGATTACACCGATTTAAACAAAGGCTTGTCCGGCTGACCCTTTTCCCCTCCCCCGTATTGATCAGATCATCGATGCTACGGCGGGTTGCGTACGTCTGAGTTTCTTGGATGCTTATTCAGGTTATCATCAGATCAAGATGGCAGTAAAGGATCAGGAGAAGACAACTTTTATCACTCCTTTTGGAGCTTTCTGCTATGTGTCTATGCCTTTTCGGCTTAAGAGTGCCTAGGCAACTTACCAACGGTGTGTGCAGAATTGTCTTCACGATCAGATTGGGCGTAATGCTCATGCTTATGTGGATGATATAGTGGTAAAATCTAGGAAAGAGGAAACCTTGATCGCAGATCTGAAAGAGACCTTCGATAACCTCCGGGTCTACAAAATGATGCTTAACCCGGCTAAGTGTGTTTTTGGAGTCCCAGCCGGCAAGCTCTTGGGTTTTTTGGTGTCCAACCGAGGTATTGAAGCTAACCCGGAGAAAATTAAAGCAATCACATCCCTGGCCAAACCAACATGTATCAATGAGTTCAACGGCTGGCGGGTCGAGTTGCTGCTTTGAGCCGGTTCATAAGCCGGTTAGGGGAGAAGGCGATGCCTTTGTATCAGATGATGAGGAAAATGGATGATTTTGTTTGGAGTGATGCTGCAAACTCTGCTTTTGAGGATCTGAAGACACAGCTTGCAGAGGCGCCGGTTCTTCACTAGTGCAGAACCGGGCAATAGCACCGGTTCGTAAGGCCCTTTAGTGCCGGTTCGGTAACTGGCACTATAGTGTGGGCACTAAAGGCCCCCCTTTAGTACCAGTTCAGCACGAACCGGTGCTAAATGGCAACCACGTGGCACGAGCCAGCTTCAGGGGCAGGGAGCCCTTTAGTACCGGTTGGTGACACCAACCGGTATTAAAAGGTTGGGGGGTTTGGGTTTATGATTTCTTTTTCATTTAATTTTGTGTTTTCCATTTAATTATTTTTCGTTTGCTGGTATTTTACGATACTACATATTGTACATGTTATGCATATATATATAAATAGAATTTCTAGTAGAACCGATCATAATATATATATATATATATATATATATATATATATATATATATATATATCATCGAATGTCTCACAACCACCATTAATTAATTCACACATATATACACACATGTATATATATATATAATTAGCTAGCTATCTACAATTTCTCCTAATTGGTGCCTTCGGAGCACGATAACAATTGGAAGTGGTTCACGGGGGCGGTAGCGGGTAATAGTACTCTCCTTTGGGATCTATGACCTGGTCGAGCAAAAATCCCGCTAGCTATTTCCTCTTGAATTGCTTCTATGCGGTCCTCTGGTAGGAGCTTCTCCCGCATCTCTTTGAACTATTAAGAAGGAGATCAATATGCATGTGTATTAGTTGTGTGACTAGATATCGATAATGGTGTAGAAATTGTGAATAGTGTTCTGACAAACGTACCCACTCCTGTCTTTGAGATCTGCTCCTTTCGGACGCCATCATGTGAATGTTCTCGCAAACGTAGTATGCACACAGATTATTCCCCGATGCCTGCTTCAGGGCCTTTACAAGAATGGAATTTGATCAGATAATAATTAATTAAGCATGATAATTAAAGAGATGGCACCTAGCTAGTACTACTTAATTACTTACCTGGGGTCGATACCATTTCAGATTTTGTTTCCATGGGCCTGGAGTGGACCTGATGAACTTTGCCCAAGCCCTGCCGGCGACAAAGAAAATGAATAAATGGGTTATTAAATAGTTGTTATCAGGAAATGACGAACTAATTAAATAGGCCGAGATATAGTTAATAATGATTGAAATTACCTGTTGACTATCCCCTTCACGATGGTGTAGTCAGTTGGTTTCTTAAGTAGTGAGTCTAGTACTTCAATTGTTCCTTCATCAACTTTAATGATTAACAAGATCCAGTGAAATCTGCATGCACACACGTTTGCATGTCTTAATTAAGCGGGCATATGTAAGCAAAGACATGTAGCTAGCTAGTAGGCAAGAACAGAATTTGTAGTACAAGATAGTGTGACTCACTCGAAGTTGTAAGGAAGTAGTATATCTTCATTGTATTTGAGGTGCTTGAAGAACTCTAGCATGCTTTCCTCTACACTTTTTTCGTAATATGGATCTTGTTGGATTTCGGGTTCTAGCAGACCCTTGAGGTTCGAACACTGGGGTGCGCGCCGAGATTTTGCCTCCTACCTACCTGCACCCCTCCGCCTCGCTAAGATCTAAACTAAGGAAAGAACAATGCAAGAGACACAGGGTTTATACTGGTTCAGGAAACCGTTGTGTGTAATACCCTACTCCAGTGCGTGGTGTGGTGGATTGCCTCTTGGGCTGATGATGATGAACAATATAAGGAAGAACAGCCTCGCGAGGGTCTGTTTTTGGCTGGGGCGCTGAACTGCTGGGAGGAGCTCAGTCACCCTTCTCTCTCTCTCTGTCTGATCCCTCTCTTTGCTTCTAACCTCTTAGCTCTCTCCTTCTCCTTTTTTTCTCTTCCACCCCTTGCTCTATGGGTGGCTGGTCCTATTTATAGAGGCCCTGGTCCTCTTCCCAAATATCAAGCGGGAAGGGAGCCAACAATGGCAGGCTAATTTGAAAGGGGACAACTAGTACTAGCTATCCTGACAAAAGTAGTCTTCGCCTGCGCAAAGCTCGGGTGACGACGCCGTCTTGGGCTCCACGGTGACCTCCATCTTGTAGTCCTCCTGGTCTTCGTCTCGTTGCACCGAAATGGAAACCTTTGCCTGATGCCTCGATACTCCGCGGCTGCGCTTGCCCCCTTTGCACCAAAGAGGAAAGGAGGACACTGCGCGGGCTGGCACCCGCCTGCCGCCCTTGGTCATCATGGCTTGCGTCATGGGCACCTCATGAGGTACCCCGCCTTGGTCTATCTGCCTCCTCGTGAGCCAGCATGACGAGGCCATGCGAGAGGAGGCTCCGTGTCGTACGCCCCGCGAGGCTTGGCCCCACGCGAGGGTCTTGGGTTTGTGTTGGTGAAGATGGACCGTGCTGGGCCTCCCTTTGAGCCACGCCGCAGGCCGCAGGCAGGCAAGTCTGGGGACCCCCGTTCCCAGAACGCCGACCGTAGCCCCCAGGCCCAAGGCGCGCCCGGACTTGGCCGTGCTGGGAGGCGGAAGGGCAAGAGCAAAGCGCCGCGGGCCCTAACACCCTGCGGCCTTGGGTGCCGCGTGGCGGTTGATTGGACATGGGCATCTCCACTTCCCCATGGCGCCTCGGCAACTGCACAGATGGGACAAGTCCCTGCATGCAAAGCGGGTCATAATTACCTGTGATCGTGGGGGCTGTTGGTTGGACATCGCCAGCTATAAGTATGGACCGGCGCGCGCCCTTCCAGTTCATCCCCCCTTGCTTCTTCTTTTTCTTCATGGCCCCGTCAAGGAGGTTCTCGGCCGTAGAGATGGGGAAGGCTCGCCAGGTTGAGCCCGCCTCTTCCCCGCCCAAGCGCGGCCGAGGGTGCCCTCGCAAACATCCTGTGGCCACCATGGTGGCTCCCCGTGGCCGTGAAGGCAATCTTCAGTACAGCGACGGGCGGATTGCTGCGGCCGGGGGGTGCGCTCCGGCTGCGCGTCCCCCTAGGCCGCGCTCTCACGCTGCTGAAGTGCTGCTGGAGTTCGTCATGTGGTCGGCGGAGCCGACTAGCACCCGGCTTCCACTTCCTCGCTTCCTCCTTGGCGAGCTCCCGGGCGTCCTCTAGCTCCAGGCTGACGGCTGTTGCAGCCGGGCCTCATGGGTCTCACTGGAGGTCTGCGCGGCCGGGAGCCTGTCCCTGGCCCGCGGTTGGTAGACGTTTGCCCGCGCGCGTGGCCTGAGCCGTCGGTGCACCCTACACTTCGAGTTCGACGGTGATGCCACCCTCTACGTGAGGATGTTTGGGGAAGATGGTCGCCGCGCGGGGTGTTGCCCCGAGGGTGACGACCGCGGCTGGGAACCTAGCTCCGGCGATGATGGAGAGGGCAGCGCTCGCGCGGCTGGCGGCGCTCGGGGTTCCTCAAGCTTCTCCGATTCTTCTTCAGGCGGCGACTCTTCTAGCGGTTGCCGCGGTCAGCCTCCATGTCGTCGTATCTGCTTGGGAGGTGGCAACATGTCCGCCCACCATCGCACCCCGGTGAAGCGCGAGAGGGAGTCCGCCTGAGCTCCAGAGGCAGCTCGGGCCTTCCCTGCGGGCCGGTGTGAGGCGAGCTGCACCAGATTTGTTCTTTCTTTTCCTTTTTCCTGCATAACAAAGACAGTAGTGTGGAGCCCTGCGGGGGCGTGTTTGGGTTATTGCTGTTAATCATCATTTTGCTTTCGTTATCGTACCTTCCAGCTACATGCCCGAGCGTGGATAGTTCCCGGCCCCGGCCGTGGGGGGCGACCGACCCAGGCCCTTTGTTTGTGTCGCGGTGCCCGTGGGGTATGGACTGGAGGGTTGCTCCTGTAATGGGCCCAGGTCGCGAACTCTTTGAATGACTAGGATAGGAACACTCGCGAGGGTGCTCAGCTGCCGCTGCTCGCGAGGCCTTGCACAAGAGAAATCGAGGCAGGAGAGCGAAAAGTCGAAGAACCACAAGCCAAAGATGGCAACAACTTCAATAAAACTTCGAACGAGAAGGAACAAACCAACTGCGGAATGCAAATGAAAAGCCGCGTCCGGCACCTAATCTAGTCTTCTACGTCTTCTCACCAGCGTGGAGCTAAGTGCTGCCACTGGGCGTGGGAGGGAGCCCAGGGCCTGAGGCCGGCGCTCCTGAGACTCCGGGGCATGTACAGCCCCAACTCATTATTACGTGAGAGTGTCACGGGCGGCGAGCTTCATAGGCGTTGGCCTTCTTCACAGGCTCCGGCCCTTTTCCAAAACGCGATAGCTTCACAGGCATTCGCCTTCTTCATAGGCTCCGGGCCTTTTCCAAAACGCGATAGCTTCACAGGCATTCGCCTTCTTCACAGGCTCTGGGCCTTTTCCAAAACGCGATAGCTTCACAGGCATTCGCCTTCTTCACAGGCTCTGGGCCTTTTCCAAAATGTGATAGCTTGACAGGCATTCACCTTCTTCACAGGCTCTGGGCCTTTTCCAAAACGCGATAGCTTCATAGGCATTCGCCTTCTTCACAGGCTCTGGGCCTTTTTAGGGGTAGAACCTCCGGAGGTGCTGGATGTTCCATGCATTCTGGACTGGCACCCCTTCCTGAGTCTCCAAGCGCGCGGAGCCGGGCCTGGAAACATGAACAACCTTGAACGGGCCCTCCCACATGGGAGAGAGCTTGTGCAGCCCCTCCCTGGAGAGAACCCGCCTGAGCATGAGGTCTCCTACCTCGAGAGTTCCGGGGTGGATGTTGCAGCAGTGATATCACCGCAGTGCTTGTTGGTACCTCGCCGCTCATAGCGCGGCTTCTCGGCGACGTTCCTCCCCCAGCACGAGGTCCATCCCCGGCATGGCGTCCTGCTGCGCCTCGTCGAACGCCAGGACCCGCGCGGAGCGACGTCTGACCTCGTGAGGGAGGACCGCTTCGGCTCCGTAGACCAGGAAGAACGGGGTCTCTCCAGTCGGCTTGGTCGCGGTCATGCAGATGGACCACAACACGGACTGAAGCTCGTCGTACCAGCCCCTGCCGCAGGCCTCTAGCTTCTTCTTGAACGTCCTGGTCTTGAGGCCCCTCAAGACCTCCGCGTTGGCTCTCTCGGCCTGGCCGTTGCTTCGGGGGTGCGCCACCGAAGCATAGCATATCTGTGTTCCAAGGTTAGCACAGTATGTTCTGAAGAGGTTACTGGTGAACTGTGAACCGTTGTCCGTGATGATGCGATTCGGCACCCCGAACCGGCTCACGATGCCCTTGATGAACTTGACCACGGAACCCGCGAGAATGGTGCGGACGACCTCTACTTCAGCCCACTTGGTGAACTTGTCCACGGCAACATAGAGGTAGCGGTAGCCCCCGGGCGCCCGAGGGAACGGGCCCAAGATGTCCAGCCCCCAGACTGCGAATGGCTGCGAAACAGGTATAGTCTGCAAGCCTCCTGCTGGCTGATGGATCTGCTTAGCATGGAACTGGCAGGCCTCACAAGCTTTCACTAGTTCGATGGCATCATTGAGCGTGGTGGGCCAATAAAACCCACTACGGAACGCCTTGCCGACGAGGGTCCGCAATGATGAATGATGTCCACAGTCTCCGCCGTGTATATCTTCCAGCAGTTCCTTCCCTTGCTCCCTGGAGATGCAACGCAGGGATACATCGTTTGGCCTCTTCCGGTAGAGCTCTCCATCCTTGATGCAGTACGCCGTGGCCTGGCGTGCCACTCGCTCCGCTTCCTCCTCCTTCTCCAGCAGGGTCCCTTGCGTTAGGTAACTCCGGAGCTCCGCGATCCAACATCCCTCCTGAGGTTCCATTGTCAGGAGCAGGCGTGCTCCTGAGGCCGGGCCACAGGCCGGAGCCCGTGAGGCAGGTGGCTGGGGGAGCTCCTCCCGGGGCTGAGCTGTGTTCGATAATGACGGCAGGGCTGATGGCTTGAAGAGCCGCTCCTCGAAAATGCCTGGCTCCTGAGGTAACCGCCTGGACGCCCGTTTGGCGATGTCGTCGGCTTCCTGATTGGTGCCACGGGGCACATGCTGCAACTCCAACCCCCAGAATTGCTTCTCCATCTTGCGGACCTCCGCTAGGTAGGCTTCCATGTGCTCATCCTTCAGCTCATACACCTTGTTGGAGAAATTGACAAGGAGCTGCGAATCGCCCTTGATGGTGAGGCGTTTCACCCCGAGGGCAGCCGCGGCCTTCAAGCCCGTTAAACCTTCATATTCCGCTATGTTGTTGGAGACCTTTTCACCTTGCTGGAACAGAGCTAAACGGCGTAATAGAGCTTGTCCTGAGTGGGCGATATAAGCACCGCCCCAGCCCCTGCGCCATGCCTGGAGAACGCCCCATCGAAGTACATGACCCAGCCTTCTGGCGCCTCGCTTCCCGGGGACAGGGACCGATCCTCGTCGGCCTTGAGGCCTGGCGCCTCAGTCCATTCTGCCACAAAATTCGCCAACGCTGCTCCCTTGATGACTCTGGTCATGCTGAATTCGAGCTGAAATGCTTGCAGCTCTATGTTCCACTCAGCGACCCTTCCAGCTGAATTAGGGCTCCTGAGCACTCTCTCCAGGGGGTATGACAAGACGACCTTGATGGGGTGACCCTAAAAATAGTGCTACAGCTTGCGCGAGGCCACCAGCAGCGCGAGGAGGAGTTTCTGAGGCATGCGGTACCGTGCCCTTGCATCCTGCAACACCGTGCTGACGAAGTACACTGGGTGCTCAATGAGGTGGAGTGCGTCAGTGCTGGTGGCTCCCTTCGGAGACCATGGCGCCTCTTGAGGCAATGAGGCCTCCTGAGACTGGCCATCTGGAAGAGGGGCCTCTTCCGCCTCCGGTGCGCCCTTCTGTGGTGGCCGATCCTCCTCAGCCGCGGTGGTAGTTTCTGTAGGCCTTCCTTGTCCCTGTTCTGCCTTGTCCCGGGCTGCTGCCGCGGTTTTGACTCGGCGCTCCTCTCTGACTACCACCAAGGCTGCGCTGGCAGAGTAGGGAGTGGCGGCGAGGTAAAGCACCAGGGGCTCTTGAGGGCGCGGAGCCAAGATGACCGGTGGGCTGGTCAGGTATCTCTTGAGATCCTGGAATGCCTTGTCGGCCTCTTCAGTCCACTCGAAGGGCCCCTTTTTCTTCATTAGCTGGAAGAAAGGCAGTGCTCGTTCCCCCAACTTGGAGATGAAGCGCCCTAGTGCGGTTACGTGCCCCGTGAGCTTCTGCATTTCTCTGAGGGTCTTTGGCGGGCTCATGTCTTCCACTGCCCTGACCTTCTTCGGGTTAGCCTCGATGCCTCGGTGGGACACGAGGAAACCCAAGAGCTTGCCCGAGGGGACTACGAACACACACTTCTCTGGGTTGAGCCGTAGGTTCACTGCGTTGAGGCTTGCGAAGGTTTCCTCCAAGTCTTGTATCAAGGTCCTGGCCTCCCAAGACTTTACCATAATGTCATCGACGTAAGCTTCAACATTCATCCCGAGCTGCGGGCCCAAGGTGATGTGCATCAGCCGCTGGAAGGTCGCCCCTACGTTACACAGCTCGAATGGCATGCATGTGTAGCAGTACACCCCACACGGGGTTAGGAAGGCTGTCTTCTCGACGTCTTCTACCGCCATCTTGATCTGGTGATACCCAGAGAAGGCATCCAAGAAGCATAACAGGTCGCATTCCGCAGTGGAATCGATGATCTGGTCGATGCGGGGGAGCGGGAACGGATCTCGCGGGCATGCTTTATTGAGGTTGGTGAAGTCGACACACATGCGCTCCTTCCCTCCCTTCTTTGGGACAACGACAGGGTTGGCCAACCAATCCGGGTATCGGACCTCGCGAATGACCCCAGCGGCTTCTAATTTGCGGGTCTCTTGGACGATGAAGGCCTACTTTTCTGTGGACTGCCGCCTGGCCTTCTGCTTCACAGGGCGCACGTTGGGGCACACGTTGAGGTGATGCTCGATTACACTCCTAGGGATCCCTGCCAACTGGTCAGGCTCCCAAGCGAATACCTTCTTGTTTGCACGCAGGAACCCGACCAGGGCCTTCTCCTGCTCGGGTTTGAGGTGGGCGCCTATGGTGAAAGTGGCGTTGGTGGACCCGTCCTCATCGACGGGTATCTGCTTGGTTTCTGCCTTGTCTTGGGTGAACAACTGTTTCTTCTTGGCGGGTGCAGCCCCCTTGGGCCCGGGGGTCTCCAAGTCGGCGGGCTATGCCGACGCCGCCGTCTTGAAGGCGAGCTTGAGCGCCCGCAACGCGTCCCCGGTGTCTCCGTGCACAGTGAGGACACCGCTGCTCCCGGGCATCTTCATGAGGTTGTACGCCGGGTGCGTCACGGCCATGAACTGGGCCAGCGCTGGGTAGCCGAGGATGGCGTTGTAGGGGAGGCCGATGGGGGCGATGTCAAAGTCGACCAGCTCCGTGCGGAAGTTGTCATAGGTGCCGAAGGTTACTGGGAGCCGGATCTGTCCCAAGGAGCTGGACGACTGGCCCCCAACGCCTGAGAAGGGCCGGCTGGGTTGCAGCCGCTCCGGGGGTATGTAGAGGAGGTTGAAGGCCTCGACCGAGAGCACGCTGAGGCTCGCGCCGCCATCAATGAGGGTTCTGGTGACGGCGACCTGGCAGATGGTGGGGGTGCACAGCATGGGGAGTGCACCCGAGCAGGCCGAGTTGGAGGGGTGGTCCTCCGAGCTGAAGGTCAGGCCGGTCTCGGGCGCCGCCCGGTCCAGGGGAGCCCCCTGCCATGTGGAAGCGGCGCCGACCCGGCGGATGAACGGCTTGACGTGGTGACTTGCAGGCGGCGCCTGTGAGCCGCCCAAGAGGGTCGTGACGACCGGGGGTGTTGGTGCAGTGCGATGGGCGGGGGAGAGGTTGCGAGGCTCCATGGGCGTGCGGAGCGTGCGGGACGAAGAACCAGCTGGGGTGAGCGAGGGAGTTGCGGGGCGGCCGTCTTGCCGCACGGATAGATGCTGGGATGATGCTTGCCGCTCATCCCCCGCCGGGCCGGTGGCGGTGTTGACGGCAGGTGATGGGGAACGGCGAGGACGCCCGCCGACAGGGGCCGTCTGGGCGACGCAGGAAGCGAGTGCGGCCCGGCTCTCATCGCGGGCCCAACGAGCTTCAGACATGGGCGTGATGGTCGGAGGAGAACGGGGTGGTGGAAGACGAATCCCGGCGCACCCCTACCTGGCGCGCCAAATGTCGGATTTCGGGTTCCGGCAGACCCTTGAGGTTCGAACACTGGGGTGCGCGCGGAGATTTCGCCTCCTACCAACCTGCACCCCTCCGCCTCGCTAAGATCTAATCTAAGGAAAGAACAATGCAAGAGACACAGAGTTTATACTGGTTCGGGCCACCGTTGTGGTGTAATACCCTACTCCAGTGCGTGGTGTGGTGGATTGCCTCTTGGGCTGATGATGATGAACAATACAAGGAAGAACAGCCTCGCGAGGGTCTGTTCTTGGCTGGGGCGCTGAACTGCTGGGAGGAGCTCAGTCACCCTTCTCTCTCTCTCTCTGCCTGATCCCTCTCTTTGCTTCTAACCTCTTAGCTCTCTCCTTCTCCTTTTTTTCTCTTCCACCCCTTGCTCTGTGGGTGGCTGGTCCTATTTATAGAGGCCCTGGTCCTCTTCCCAAATATCAAGCGGGAAGGGAGCCAACAATGGCGGGCTAATTTGAAAGGGGACAACTAGTACTAGCTATCCTGACAAAAGTAGTCTTCGCCTGCGCAAAGCTCGGGTGACGACGCCGTCTTGGGCTCCACGGTGACCTCCATCTTGTAGTCCTCCTGGTCTTCGTCTCGTTGCACCGAAATGGAAACCTTTGCCTGATGCCTCGATACTCCACGGCTGCGCTTGCCCCCTTTGCACCAAAGAGGAAAGGAGGACACTGCGCGGGCTGGCACCCTCCTGGCGCCCTTGGTCGTCATGGCTTGCATCATGGGCACCTCGTGAGGTACCCCGCCTTGGTCTCTCCGCCTCCTCTTGAGCCAGCCTGACGAGGCCGTGCCTGATGAGGCTCTGTGTCGTCCGCCCCGCGAGGCTTGGCCCCTCGCGAGGGTCTTGGGTTTGTGTTGGTGAAGATGGACCATGCTGGGCCTCCCTTTGAGCCACGCCGCAGGCCGCAGGCAGGCAAGTCTGGGGACCCCCGTTCCCAGAACGCCGACAGATCTAATTTCCGTGTATATTCATTAATGGTATTTGGGTCAACGAACCCAATGCCATAGCGTCCACCTTTTTTCATTTCATTAATCTTCATCCTGCATAATACCACAGAAAAGAATATAGTAAGGATAATTACAGGTAATGATTGATCAAAATGATCACTACAGCTAGCTTGAGATTTAAATTACAGATAGAAATCACTTAGAGACAATAGTTCTGAATACTCAACGGACACAGCTTTCTCATGGTAGTAATGATCCTTCTTGACATTCACCATGAGGGACTCTCAATTGGAAATGTTGGTAATGTCCATGTACCATTGATGCAATTCATACATTCTCGTTGGGAGCTTCTTGACCTCGTCTGGCTCGATCAAAGGTTGGCCCCGGACTTATTTCTGTTTTATTTCCTCCTCTCTAGTCGGAGACATGGGCTCGATATCGAGGAGTTGTCCAACAGTGATCATGAGCATTTCAGCCTGCTCAATATGCTCCTCGGTTATTACAACATCGCCCAGCCCGGGAACGTTAACAGTTTGCCCACAATAATATTGGGCGCACCTACTCTCATGTGTTGTTGGCACAACAAGTGGGGGGATTGATTGCGCCGCCTGTTCTCCCAGCTGGGGAACGGTTTTACCGCTCCTTTTGCCAGCTGATTTGCTCGATCTCGAGCTCGCCTCTTTCTGTAGACGTGCTCCATTTAACTTCTTGATGTGGCGCTCATAGTCTGTGTCAATAGGCTTGGGAGCTGGTGCTCTAGCCATACGAATGAAGTGGTCAATCTTTTCCTCACGCACTTTCTCCCTTGGCGGCGGTGGCGGTTTCGGTGCAAAATGGGCTTCCACCTCGGCCTTCGATATGGTTATGTTTTCCTCCTCGGACTTGTCGTAAGGCCTCTGCGGAAGAGGCGCGAGGCTTGGACCGTATTGAAACTGCTTGCCTCCGCCTGTACCTCCAGTACTACCTCGACTTGTACCACTACGCACCATAGTTGAGGCGGCTCTCTTCCGTGATTGCTGAGGCGGCGAAGACGGCTGACGTGGCTGAGTTGGAGGCGGAGGAGTGGCCTGAAGTTGTGCCGGACTTGGAGGAGGAGTGGCCTAAAGCTGTGCCGGACATGGAGGAGGAGTGGCCTGACGCTTTGTCGGACTTGGAGGAGGAGGAGTGGCCTGAAGCTGTGCCGAACTTGGAGGAGGAGTGGCCTGACGCGTTGGTGGACTTGGAGGAGCGGGAGTCCGCTGACTCGGTGGCGTACTTCGACGAGGAGTCGGATGACGCGGTGTCTGTGGCCTTCGAAAGATGATGCAATCCTTTCTCCATAGGATGATACGATGGTTGGCCTCTCCCAGTGTGTGCTCATCGTCACCTCCAGGAATGTCAAGCTCTAGCCCCGAATATTGGTCCACCACCTCATCAACCAAGACACGAGCATAGCCCGCTGGAATCGGGTTGCAATGGAAGGTTGCCTCGGGGGGATTTGTAAAAGCAAGGGCGTCCGCCACCTTCAGGGATATGTTCTTCATTTTGAAGTGTAGCTCGCAGTTAGTGTTCTCCATGATGTCATCCACTGGGTAGCTATCTAGCAATGCGTCACCCGGGGCGGAACCCATGCTGCTTCTCGGCATGGATGGGACGGTGCTATCCAATGCTGGATCATCCGCTAGCTGCTGCAGCTGCTGAGACCCCCTTTGCTGGCTAAGTGAGTCGATTTGCTCCTGCTGCCGCTGGAATTTGACTGCCAAGTCCGCGTGCGCTGA
The DNA here is from genome assembly GCF_018294505.1 of Triticum aestivum. Lineage (NCBI taxonomy): Eukaryota > Viridiplantae > Streptophyta > Magnoliopsida > Poales > Poaceae > Triticum > Triticum aestivum. The sequence goes on from NC_057797.1 coordinate 195,720,038, forward strand.
TTCTAGGCCTTGAAGGCGTTCATAGTCTAGCTTCCTCTGCTCCTCCTCCATCTTCCTCTTCTTCTCCTCCGCAATCTTCTTTCTCGCACGGGTTTTGTAGTCAGTGTACCAGTCCGAAAACCCCTCGTACCACGGAATAGCGCCCATGCCTCGTGTTCTTCCCAGGTGTTCAGGATTTCCCAGCGCACGCGTAAGCTCGTCGTTCTCTATGTTGGGCTGGAACACCCCCAATCGAGCCTCTTCTATTGCAACAAGTAGCTTATCTTCGGCTCCGTCCAGACATGCCTTCTTCGAAACTTTGCCTGTCTTCGGGTCCAACTCCCCCCCATGCGCATAGAACCAAGTCCTGCACCTGGGGGGCCATCTCAATGTTTCTGGAGTGACACCTGCATCCTCCATCTATTTCTCAGACATATCCCACTTTGGCATTCCGACCGCATAGCCACCTGGCTCCAGCTTATGGAACTTATCCTTTTTGCGGCATTGGCCTTGTTTATTCTCGACCGTTCCTTAGATAATTCCGAATCCTTGAATTTCACGAAATCGTCCCAATGAGCACTTTGCTTCTCTAGTGTTCCCTCGAATACTGGAGTCTTCCTTCCTCCCTTGACGTACTTGGCCCATTCACAATTCTTGTGGTTGTTGAATGCAACCGCCATCTTCCTAAGAGCAGCGTCCTTGACTTTCTCCACATCTGCATCTGTGAAATGATCTGGTAGGGTGAAATGTTCCATGAGCATTTCCCAAAGCAGAAGTTTTTGTCTGTCGTCGACAAAAGTAACTCCTGGACGTGGCTTTGCTAGCTCTCTCCATTCTTGAAGGGAGATCGGGAGTTGGTCCTTCACAAGAACTCCGCACTGACAAATGAACTTGTCCGCAATCTTCTTAGGCGCTAATGGTTCGCCATTAGGTTTGATGGCCTCGATATTGTACTTTACGCCCTCCTTCAACTTTTTGTTCGGGCCTCGTTTCCTATTGCCTGAAGATTTGCTCGATCCGGATGGCTAAAAGAAGAAAGATCGATTCGTTAATATATCTTCAAGTCATTTAAAACATGTGATGATCACCAGATGCCTGCTTATATAAATATATATACCTCGCCGGTCTTTGTTGTTTCAAGATCAACATTTTCTTCGTCATTTTCATAGTTCATGACTTCATCAATTCGGTCGTCGCGGTCGAATATCATATCACCCTCCCTGGTGTTGTTTAGATATTCGGAGCCGTCATAACATTCTTCATTCTGATCATCATCTGGCCGGCGAGGATTGCGTATGATATTGAACAGGGCCTCTTCTCCCTCTCTGCCGGTATTGTCCGCCATAGGTTTTGTTTAACTAATTCAAAAGAAATATATTCAAATTACAATGCATGGATGCAATCAATTAATAAGGAAAAACTGAATCAATCATAGTACATAATAAGCATCATCGAATATAATCTCAAATACGTCATCTCGAATAATAGACATAATCTCGAATACATCGTCTCGAATAATATATATAATCTCGAATAAATCATCTCGAATATTATATATCAAATACATCACTAGCTAGCTAGCTAATAAAGATCGAATACTAGAGAGTAATCTAGGCGGTGGACAACCAAAGTGAAGGAACCATCACTGGATCATAGCTCGGGTGATCTCCCTAGAGAACCTACCAGGTATTGGAGAACCTGACGTCCATAGCAGCCATGTAGCGATGGACGTGCTCGTCCTCCTCCTTGACACGGCGATGTGCCACCACCGACGGGGCCGGCTCCCTCCGCACCGAAAGTGGCGCACGCGAACGCCACCAAAGGAGATGAGGGTCGACGACGGGACCCGGGGCCGGGTTCCTCACCAAGCGTCGCGCCCCTGAAGGTAGCACCTCCCAGTGCCAGCCCGGCGGAGCCCAGTCCCGGACATGGGTCCTCTGAAGCAGGACGTCGTCGCGAACGGGTCGACGGTGAGGATGCGGGTCGGGCTTCGTCGACAACAAATACTATATGCCGCAAAAGTAAAGTAACATTTTTTAATGATTGATTGTGATTTCATATATGCAAATTGTAAATTTTATAACTAAAACTAATAGTTCTAATATTTCTATAACTAAAAAACATTTCTATATAACTAACATTTCTATATAACTAACATTTCTAATATAACTAACATTTATATATAAGTAACATTTCTAATATTTCTATATAACTAACATTTCTATATAACTAACATTTCTAATATTTCTGTAACTAAAAAACATTTCTATATAACTAACATTTCTAATAGTTCTATAACTAAAAAACAGAAAGATTGTGTGTGTGTGTGTGTGGTACATGGCTGCCGGGGCAGGAGCTCACCGGCGAGGCGCGACGACGGGGGGCAACGACGGGGACAGGGACGGAGAAGGAGACGGCGACGGGCCGGGCGGGGACGACGGGAGGACGGGGCGCAGCGCGGCGACGGGGACGACGGGGACGGGGAAGGCGATGGCGACGGACGGCGACGAGGGGCGGCAGTGACGGGGCAGAGGAGAAAGAAGCAGATGGAGAGATGAGAAACTGACAAATTTTTTGAAGTGTTTTCTTATATAGAACAACCTTTAGTACCGGTTGGAGCCACCAACCGGTACTAAAGTTCTGTTTTGGCCAGGCCAAGTGGCAGGAACGGAACCCCTTTAGTACCGGGTGGTGGCTCCAACAGGTACTAAAGACCCCCCCCTTTAGTACCAGTTTGAGCCACCACCCGGTACTAAAGGGGGTGCGCTCGTGCAGGTGCGGTGCGAAATGTTTAGTCCCACCTCGCTAGCCGAGGGGCGTCCGCACTGGTTTATAAGCCCCAGTGCGGTAGCTCCCACGAGCTCCTCTCCAAAGCAGGCCTACTGGGCCTAAATATTCTGTGCTGCCCTGTGGGCCTACTAGGCCTTTGCGGGCCTACATCCTGGCCCAACAACAGGTTGGGTTTCTAGTCGTATGCAGGCCGCTGTGGCGCAGTAGGTGGGCTTTTTTTTCCTATTTTTTGCTTTATTTATTTTTGTTTTATTTATTTTTGAGTTGTTTTTTGCTGTATTTAGAGTTTCTTTGTGAATATTTTTGCTTTAGGTACAAAAAATTACAAACTTTCTGTTAGTACCGGTAGTTTACAAATTTGAATAGTTTAAATTTTGAATTATTTGAAATTTGTGTGAATCACTAGTTTGTGAATAACTTAACTTTGAAAATAGATTTTTCAGTGATTCGTTTTTCTTATGTTTAATATTAGTGTGTTTTATCATTATATTAAATTTGGTAATCCTTAGGTTATTTAAAAATGAAATGCCTTTGTAACGGATGAGTTTTCGTCCGAAACCCTGATACTTCGAAAGAGATTGTCCATTTTGTATACGAAGTGCATCCAGTTTTTGCGGTAACCCTCTCTAATTTTTTGCACATGCTATGTGGGTGAAATTATGATACCATGCCAACTTTCAACCATTTCTGAGTTCATTTGAAATGCTTTTCAATTTCAGGGTCATTTAGGTGAAAAAATCAGTAAATGCATGAAAGAATTTGCTTGCACATAAAATTTCTTCGCGTTTCAAATGCCAAAACACATAACTAGCTACCCTAACTATTACAGAGATTCCCTCCTGGGTATGAAACATAGAAGAAAGTGATGATAGTGAAGCCGATCACATCCCAGATCTTTGGGTGTGAAACTTTTTCTTCGCGTGTGTCCCTTTGCGCCGTAGCCATGGAAAATCTTCATCATTTAACTGGATGCTCGGGTCAATATTCACTATGAATGGAGCAATTTCATCAAAATTTTCATAATCTCCTGACATGTCTGTCTTGTCATCCACTCCCACGATGTTTCTCTTCCCAGAAAGAACTATGTGCCGCTTTGGCTCATCGTACGATGCATTCGCTTCCTTATATTTTCTTTTTATCGGCTTGGTAGACATGTCCTTCACATAGAAAACCTGTGCCACATCATTGGCTAGGATGAAATGGTTCGTTTGCATATGCAAGATTGTTGAGATCCACTATTGTCATTCCGTACTGCGGGTCTTCCGTTACCCCGCCTCATGTCATATTGACCCATTTGCACCGAAACAAAGGGACCTTCAAACCACGTCGATAGTCAAGTTCCCATATGTCCTGTATATAACCATAATATGCTTCCTTTCCCATCTTGGTTTCTGCATCAAAGCGGACACCACTCTTTTGGTTGGTGCTCTTCTTATCTTGGGCGATCGTGTAAAATGTATTACCATTTATCTTGTACCCTAGGAAAGTCATTATATTCGAAGATGGTAACTGGGATAGCAAGTACAGGTCATCTTCAATAGAGGCGTCATGTATGGTACATGTCTGCAACCAGCTGGCGAAACTCCTGGTTTGTTCACGTGTAATCCAGTGAACAGACCGCTCCGGGTGTTTGGATCGTAGCAAATTCTTGTGTTCATCCATATACGGAGCCACCAAGGCGGGATTCTGTAGAACTGTGTAGTGTGCTTCAGTGAGAGAATGTCCGTCCATACATATTTTTTGTTCCCCTCCTAGAGTGCTTTTTCCATCCAGTCTGCCCTTATGCCACGATTCAGGAACACAAATCGGCTTAAGGTCAGGAATAAAGTCAATACAAAACTCAATGACCTCCTCATGTTCATGGACCTTGGAGATGCTTCCTTCTGGCCTAGCATGGTTATGAACATATTTCTTTAAGACTCCCATGAACCTCTCAAAGGGGAACATATTGTGTAGAAATACAGGACCCGAAACGTTAATCTTTTCACATAGGTGAACTAGGACGTGCGTCATGATGTTGAAGAAGGATGGTGGGAACACCAACTCGAAACTGACAAGACATTGCAGCAAATCATTCTCTAACCTTGGTATGATTTCAGGATCGATTACCTTTTGAGAGATTGCATTGAGGAATGCACATAGCTTCACAATGGCTAATTGCATGTTTTCCGGTAGAAGCCCCCTCAATGCAACCAGAAGCAGTTGCATCATAATCACGTGGTAGTCATGAGACTTTAGGTTCTGGAACTTTTTTCTGCCATGTTTATTATTCCCTTTATATTCGACAAGAAGCCAGATGGTACCTTAATACTGAGCAGGCATTCAAAGAAGATTTCCTTCTCTTCTTTGGTAAGAGCGTAGCTTGCATGACCCTGACGTATGCCGTATTTTCCGTGCATACGTTGCTGGTCCTCCCGTGCCTCAGGTGGGTCTTTTGTCTTCCCATACACGCCCAAGAAGACAAGCAGGGTCACACAAAGATTCTTCGTCACGTGCATCACGTCGATTGTGGAGCGGACCTCTAGGTCTTTCCAATAGGGCAGGTCCCAAAATATAGATTTCTTCTTCCACATGGGTGCACGTCCGTCAGCGTCATTCGGAACAGGTTGTCCACCAGGACCCTTTCCAAAGACCACCTTCAAATCCTTGACCATATCATGTACATCAGCACCAGTACGGTGGCGAGGCTTCGTCCGGTGATCCGCCTCACCTTTGAAATTCTTGCCTTTCTTTCTTACGGGATGCCTGCTCAGAAGAAATCAACGATGTCCTAGGTACACATTCTTCTTACAATTAGCCAAATATATACTGTTGGTATCGTCCAAACAGTGCGTGCATGCACGGTATCCCTTGTTTGTCTATCCTGAAAGGTTACTAAGCGCAGGCCAATCATTGATGGTCACGAACAGCAACGCCTTTAGGTCAAATTCTTCCCCCATGTGCTCATCCCACGCACATACACCTGTTCCATTCCACAGTTGTAAGAGTTCTTCAACTAATGGTGTTAGGTGCACATCAATGTTGTTGCCGGGTTTCTTAGGGCCTTGGATGAGCATTGGCATCATAATGAACTTCCGCTTCAAGCACAACCAAGGAGGAAGTTTATACAAACATAGAGTCATAGGCCAGGTGCTATGGTTGCTGCTCTGCTCCCCAAAAGGATTAATGCCATCTGCGCTTAGACCAAACCATACGTTCCTTGTGTCATCTGCAAACTCCTTCCCGTACTTTCTTTCGATTTTTCTCCACTGCGACCCGTCAGCGGGTACTCTCAACTTTCTGTCTTTCTTACGGTCTTCTCTGTGCCATCGCATCACCTTGGCATGCTCTTTGTTTTGGAGCAAACGTTTCGACCGTGGTATTATAGGAGCATACCACATCACCTTGGTAGGAATCTTCTTCCTGGGGCGCTTGCCCTCGACATCACCAGGGTCATCGCGGCTGATCTTATAGCACAATGCATTGCATACTGGGCAAGCATTCAAATCCTTGTACTCACCACGGTAGAGGATGCAATCATTAGGGCATGCATGTATCTTCTGCACCTCTAACTCTAGAGGGCAGAGAGCCTTCTTTGCTTCGTACGTACTCTCGGGCAATTCATTGTCCTTTGGAAGCATATTCTTTATCATTACCAGCAACTTTCCAAATCCTTTGTCAGATACACCATTCTCTGCCTTCCATTGTAGCAATTCCAGTGTGGTGCCCAGCTTTTTCTTGTCACCTACGCAATTCGGGTACAACAATTTTTTGTGATCCTCTAACATGCGCTGCAACTTCTTCTTCTCCAAATTACTTGCGCAGTTTCTCTTTGCATCGGCAATGGCCCGACCTAGATCATCAATGGCCTCTTCTTCAGCTTCTTCCCGCATTGCCGGCTCAGCTTCTTCCCGCATTACCGGCTCAGCTTCTTCCCTCATTGTTGCATCATCGTATTCAGGGAACCCATGGCCAGGATAGCTGTCGTCGTCCTCTTCTTCTTCATTGTCTTCCATCATAACCCCTCTTTCTCCATGCTTGGTCCAAACATTATAGTGGGGCATGAAACCGGACTCAAACAGGTGGACATGAATGGTTCTTGACGTAGAGTAATTGTGACCATTCTTACAGCCAGCACATGGACAAGGCATAAAACCATCTGCCCGCTTGTTTGCCTCAGCCGCAAGCAGAAAAGTATGCACGCCATTAATGAACTCGGGAGAGCATCGGTCATCGTACATCCATTGCCGGCTCATCTTCAATACACAGCACCGAAAAAACCAAATTAATACAATACATAAAGTTCATACATAAATATCATACAACACTTAAATGCAACAAAAAAATAACTTTCTAGCTAAAGAATTTAAATGCAACAACAAATGTGATCAAGATCGCAACTAAGGTAACAATTGATCCAACAACATAATGATACCAAGCCTCACTATGAATGGCATATTTTCTAATCTTTCTAATCTTCAAGCGCATTTTCTCCATCTTAATCTTGTGATCATCGACGACATCGGCAACATGCAACTCCAATTCCATCTTCTCCCCCTCAATTCTTTTCAATTTTTCCTTCAAATCCTCGTTTTCTCTTTCAACTAAATTTAACCTCTCGACAATAGGGTCGGTTGGAATTTCCGGTTCAACTACCTCCTACATACAAATATCTATGTCAACTTGATGGGCATAATTTGTCATAAACACGAAATGCAATGAATAGTTTTAAAAGAGAATATACCACATCTGAATCATAACCCGGACGAGGGCCGACGGGGACGGATATCAAAACTATGGCACTATGTATAACAAACAACGTATGGGAAAGATAATTATACGAGTAACTATATATCAAAATCACACAAACATCAATTTTTTATATAAAACTTCATGAACAAGAGGCTCACCACAACGTGGTGCCGGCGACGGGACGTTGCGAGCGATCGACGGTGATTACGACGGAGATTTAGAAGGTAATAAGTAAACCACACCTACATATGCAAACTAAGTGTTATTTTTGACCTCAAATTGCATATAAATCAAATACTAGCACATATATATAATTCCTCCCAAATTACTAAACTCAAAAATCAATCACTATATAAAGCATTGCACGAGCTAATCTAGTAATGAGAGATGAAAGGACAAAGTTGCTAACCTTTGTGATCATTTGAATGGATGGGGCCTTCAAATCTTGACAAATTTTGGGCAAAATGTGTGATGAGCTTGAGAGGAAGAGGGAAAAGAACAGAGAGGAGAGGGGAAAGGGGAAGAACAGAGCGAGCTCGGGTGGACGAAGGGTCTATGTAGGACGACCTTTAGTACCGGTTCGTGATACGACCCGGTACTAAAGGTGCTGGAGGGGCCCCGGACTGACAACATCCTGCCACCACTCACTTTAGTACCGGTTCGTGGCACGAACCGGTGCTAAAGGTTCGCCACGAACCGGTACTAATGAGAGCGGGCGGCTTGCCGTTGGAACCGGCACTAATGCACACATTAGTGCCGGCTCAAATTCAAACCGGCACTAATGTGCTTCACATTTGACCCTTTTTCTACTAGTGCTTGCTGCACCAATTGAGAAAGAGCCGCTGTTGTTATACGTAGCCGCCAACTCACGAGATGTTAGTGTGGCGATTGTGGTGGAGCGCAAGGAGGTTGGTAAGGAGCATCCGGTTCAATAGCCGGTTTACTATGTCAATGAGGTGTTAAATGATTCCAAACAATAATATCCACATTGGCAGAGGCTCGTATATGGGGTGTTCATGGCAAGCCGAAAACATAAACATTATTTTCAGGGTCACCCAATCACTGTGGTTAGCTCTGCTCCTTCGGGAGACATCATTCAAAACAGAGAAGCCACTGGACGAGTCGCCTAGTGGGCCATTGAGCTTGGGTCACATGGGTTGAAGTATGTACCACGTACTGCAATCAAGTCTCAATCACTGGTTGATTTTATTAATGACTGGACAGAGATGCAGATGCCAGAAGAGAAACCAGACAACACATATTGGACTATTCACTTTGATGTGTCCAGACAACTGGAAGGCTCAGGGGCTGGAGTTGTTTTAACCTCCCCTCGAGGTGACAAATTTTGTTATGTGTTGCGGCTGATGTTTCCTTGAACTAACAACGCGGCGGAATATGAAGCCTTGCTCCATGGTCTTCGAGTGGCCAAAGAGATGAGCCTGAGCCGGGTCCGGTGTCTTGGCGACTCAGATTTAGTGGCTCAACAAGTATCAGGCAAGTGGGATTCCAAAGATCCTCTCATGGCGGCTTATCACCTCGAAGTTGATGCTGTTGCCGGGCATTTTAAAGGTTACCAGGTGGAGCACATTAACCGTAGGAAGAACGAAGCGACTGATGCTTTAAGCCGGTTGGGATCTCAGCGTAAGGTGGTGCCACCTAACACCTTTTTGGATGTTTTGCATAACCCGTCTATTAAGTTACCCACAGAAGAAGATCTAGCTGTTCCTGACCCGGAGGCACAGTTGGTGGCGGCTCTTCATGTCATCCTAGATTGGACAGTGTCGTTCTTGGCTTACATGACCGGGGTAGAGTTGCCAGCGGATGAGACCCTAGCTCAACAGATAACCCGGCGGTCTAAGTCAATGACGATTTCTGATGCAGAACTATACCATCGCAGCGTCTCTGGAGTGTTTCAGTGGTGTGTTTCCCCTGAAGAAGGCCAAGAAATACTTTGTGAGATCCATGAAGGCAATTGTGGTCATCACTCTGGGTCAAAATCTCTGGTGGCCAAGGCTTTATGTAACGGTTTTTACTGGTTGACGGCTCACGCTGATGCAGAGGATCTAGTTAGCAAATGTGATGGATGTCAAAAGTTCGCACGAAGAGCACATGTGCCGGCTCAAGAACTCCGGATGATTCCAATCACTTCGCCATTTGCGGTCTGGGGGCTTGACATGGTGGGACCTTTCAAAAGGTCTATGGATGAAAAGACACATCTTTTAGTGGTAGTTGATAAATTCACAAAGTGGGTTGAGGCAGAGCCGGTGAGTAAGTGTGATGCGGCCATGGCGGTTCAGTTCATGAAAAAGCTGATCTTTCGTTTTGGTTTTCCACACAGCATTATCACTAATAATGGCACTAATCTATCCCAAGGGGCTATGGAGGAGTTTTGTCAACGTGAGCATATTCGGCTTGATGTTTCTTCTGTAGCTCATCCTCAATCCAATGGTCAAGCTGAGAGAGCAAATCATGAAATTTTAAAAGGTCTCAAACCCCGGATTATGGTTCCTTTATAGGGAACGCCGGGTTGTTGGGTAGAGGAATTACCCTCGGTGCTGTGGAGTATCAACACCACACCTAACAGGTCTACAGGTTACACACCTTTCTTCATGGTGTATGGAGCAGAAGCAGTGTTACCTAGTGACATCCGTCATGACTCGCCCCGTGTGGCGGCTTATGTTGAAGCTAATAATGAACAAGCTAGATAGGATGCACTTGACTTATTAGATGAGGAAAGAGACGTAGCAACTGCTCGATCAACAATTTATCAATAGGACCCGCGTTGTTATCACAGCCGCCGGGTTAAGTCCAGGACTTTTCAGGAAGGTGACCTAGTGCTCCGGCTCATCCAGGATCTGTTAGATGCACACAAGTTATCCCCACCTTGGGAAGGACCCTTAGTGGTCAGCAAGAACTTAAACAATGGGTCATATTACCTCATTGACGTTCGAGAGCACAAAGACTCACGTAAGTCAGAAGAGGAGACCCGCTGGCCGTGGAACATTGCTCAACTTCGGCCATACTACACCTGAGCCACCGGCTCTCATCATGTACATACTTTAACATTGTATATACCATGCTATGTAATAAAACAGGACCATCAGTCTCTTTTCTTTTCAAAGATTACGCATTTTTGCTATTTCTTATTTTCAAATGACTGTTAAGGAGCCGATCATATTTGAATCAAGTCTAACCTTTTTCGGTCCGGCTTATGATCATATTCGAATCTAGCTGCAATTATCTTGGTCACTTGGGGGCTTCCTATTCAAACATAGGTCATATTCGAACCAAAGAGAACATAGCTGCCGTAACCCTCTTGATCGGCTCAAGGCCAAACTCATTAGGGGGCTTCTTGATCGTATCTGAATCATAGCTTAACCCCTTTTGGGTCCAACTTGGATCGTATTCGAATCAGGGTCACTAAAAACCTATCAAGGTCATTTGGGGGCTTCCTGTTCAAACATAGGTCGTATTCGAACCAAAGAGAACATAGCTGTCGGTACCCTCTTGATCGGTGCAACGCCAAAGCCACTAGGGGCTATATGGTCGTATTCGAACCTTAGCTTAACCCCTTTGGTCCGGTTTACTGATCGTATTCGAATCAGAAACCCCCAACCTTCAAATACAAGGTTAAATCGTATTTATTACCTGCTATTTGCCTTTTAGTTCTTTGTTGTCTCAATTTAACGAATAATTAGCATGGTCTTCTTCGCCGGCTGGACTATTTGACAACAAAGCCACCAAGTTATGATGATCATTAAGTATTCAGAAGTATTGACTTCTCAAAAATATGGAGTTATCAACTTCATTACGAGGGTTATTTAAACGGTGGTCTAAGGATCAAAGGTACAAGTATGACTATTGTTTACAAGCAATTGCCTGTTGTATTAATCAAAGGGTTATTTTCAGCCTTGTTCTCTTTTTATGTCTGTTTCTGTTGTCTACTATGGTAAACATATTGGCTATAAGCTGAGTGTTCTAACCATTCGGTACTAAGCCGCCAAGCCATTTTTCCTTTTGTGTCTATAGGAACAAAGCTGAACTATTGCAGAAACAATCATAAAATATGATGCATATATTGCCATCAGGAAATACAGAATCACACACAGTGTTTTATGGACAATGGCATAGGCAAGGCATTCAGTGTTTTCACAGCTAATCTATTACAAGGCTTTTTATAAGCCGATGAATATGGTTATTACTCCTCCCTCACCGGTTCACCGCCCTCTGCTGTTTGGAAGCTGGGTTTTGACCAGTCAAAACCGTTCACGGTGACGAATTCTTCTTCTTTGTCAATCAGGCCGGCCGGGTCAACTTCCGGGGCAAATGTATTTTCACGAACAGGCGGGATTAAATCAGTCACCTTGTACGAGGGAGTTGCCATCTTCTTATTTTCAACATCAAAACCCAGCTGATACTTGTCGATGTTGGTTTCATCTCCAAGAATAGTCGCCTGAGGTCGGACGCCGCGCATGCAAGCCATGAAGTCATCTTGCTCAAAGGGAGATCCGTCTTCCTTCACGGTAGGATATCCTCTCGCCACGTCCACCGGGTCTAGATCTGGCACCCAAGCCTTGGAGTGGCTCAGGGCAGTCAAAGCTCTGGCTCTCGCACAGGAGCGCTTCACTTCTTGAAACCTGGCGCGTAGGATTGACAGTTTCTTTAAGACGCCGCTGAGCCGGTTGGGTCCTTCATTGGTAGGAGAGATGGCGGCAAGTGCCCGTTGTGCACCAATATACAATTGCTCCACTAAGGTATACACTGCCTTTAGTTTAATCACATGATCTTGGCTCAGATTCCTGCTTCGTGGGCCTGCACGTATTTTATAAACAAAGTCAGTTTGCTGCTTATATTCCGGATCAACAAAAAGTACACAAGATATAAGACAGTCGGCTTACCAAAGATGGCGGCCACCATTTGAGACACCCAGCCCTTTAAACTGTTCAGCTCTGTTGAAACCTCTTCAAGGGCTGCTTCGGCCTTCTCGGCGCGTTGTGTCAGAAGCATTTTTTCCTCTGCCCGGGTTTTCTTCTTGGCAGTGAAGTTGGTCTTTAAATTTTCCATCTCAGAGAGACTTATTTTCAATTTGGAGTTAGCAAACTTGATTTCTACCTCCTGACCCGCTAGCCTGGTCTTCGCATCAGTCAATTGCGAGCTCAGTTCAGATAAGGCATTCTGCAAAAAATGTACCTAGATGAGTCAAGATTTCGCTTAAGGTTCAAAAATCAAGATTCAAGTCTCAAGTACTTTACAAAAATCACTTGACACATGGGGGCTAATATATGCCAAAACAATTTCTTATGACTCTAAAGACATACTTTAAGTCCCAAGTACTTTACAAAGTAATAACACTTGGCACTTGGGGGCTAATGTATGCTATTCAGCAAGTTTCTCAAGGTTAAGCCGGATTATGAAGTTCTTTGAATACGGTACAAGACAATTTAAAGTACCGGCTCATTTATGATCAAAATGAACCGGCCCTTGGGGACTACAGGTGATGCTTTGTTCTATTTTATTGAACTCAAGAAAAAAGTCTTGGCCTATATTATAAAATCTACAGATCATTTTAGTTCTCTCATAATCTGAAGACTTGGGGGCTGGCAGAATATAGATAAGCCATAAGAACATACCTCGTATTTCAGCTGTAACTGTTCGACCATTTCGATCTCTGAGTCGCGACTGGAGTGCACATGGCTGAGATAGACGGATAAAATATCATTGGCATTCAGATGATCATAACGTGCAATATCAAAGCGCACTTTCTGTCTCTCCAATGCCTCTTGTTTCACCGTGTGCTGAGCCAACACGGTTGGATTCCTCAGCTCAACAATACGACTCCCGGTGATCAAAACATCTTGCGCAAACGGTGATGGTGGGTTGGGTGAGCTTGATGGTCCAGTTGTGGAAGGATTCACGGTGGTGTCATCAAACGACGGCTTAGGAGGATTTGCTTCTTCATTGACAGGCGGGTCTTCTGGAGTTTCAATTGATGGAGGAGAAGGTGGCCTTGCCGGTTCACGAGCAAGGACTGGCGGGTCTTCCTCCGGTTTAGTCACCTTGGCCTTCTTAGACTTAGCTTGGCCACTAAGTGAAAGATTATAGGACTGTTAGTATAAAGAGACAATTTGAAAAACATGGAAGACAAAGGATTTTTCCTTACCCAGGGGCAGTCTTGAAGGCCGGAAACTGGGTTTGAGACGAGTCGCCTAAAGAGCGAGATACCTCCTGCAAATATAAAGCGAAGTAAGTAATACGAGGAAGGACATCCATTAACAGAAAGTCAAAGACAAAGAAATAAACCTCATTCTGGCGTTTTTGGGGAGTTTGTTGAAGAACAACAGCCGGTTCGTCTTCGGTCCAGGCTTGACGGCAGCTCTCATGTTGCTGCCTTTTCAAAAGAAAGTGAGGATCCAGATAAGCTAAAGGGTGTGAAAACCTTACTTTCCGGGTTACGACTTGAAGTTTCTGTCCTGGCAAATGGGCTGAGTTGAAGGAAATAGTTACCTCTTCTTCCACGGCCTGACTGGCCCTAGTGTTGTCCTGGTAATGATCAGTGTTAATAAGATTATTAAAAAGTTGGCCAAGGGAGTCAAGGGATACCTCCGACTCTGAAGTATCATCGAGTTTCATCATATCATCAGCGGTGCTCTTCCTCTTCTTTTTTAACCTCCGGGTCATTTTCTTGGCGTTTATGGCGGCGGCTCTTGCTTTCTTGGCAGCTTCATGGTCATATTGAACTTTCCAGAAATCAGATCTGACCTGTACACATGTAAAAACAAGATGAAAGGTCAGACAAGTATTAAACAATACGGCTGGGAAAAATACAAAGGAGGGAGATCATAGTGTCCTTACTTCTGGCACCAGGTTAAGCTTGCAGAAGGGGTTTAACCCGACGATACTGTAGTCTTCGAATTTTCCGTTCAGCAGAAGGGTTGACATTGAAAGAATATCTTCTTCTGTTAGTTGAACGGAGCTGTGACGAAGAGAGTCATCTGGGCCTCCACCATACTCGTACATCAGTTTTGACCGACGGCTTAGAGGGATAACCCACCATGAGATCCAGTAGTGGGTCAGATCTACTCCGGTTAAGCCGTTTCCTAATAAGGCATTAATCCTCTTTATTGATAGGACCAGCTTCTTGCGTTCGACAGCAGTAAGCTTGTTAGGGAGCGCGAACATGGAATCAAGACGTTCGGGGCGATAACCCGGCAATGGCTTCTCGTTTGCAGGTGAAATGTCTTGACAATAGAACCAAGTATCATTCTAGTCTTTTGGATGACTCGGCAAGACTATGAGGGGGAAGACAGCACCCTGCCGGCGCTGAATTGAGATGCCTCCAAGCTCCAAGCTAAGGTCGTTGGTGCACTCGTTCTGCCAGTTCAGATAAAAATATTCTCTAAACAGCTCCATGCTTGGCTCTTCTTGAAGATACACCTCATAGAGCACTTGGAAGTTAAAGATGTTAGAAATGGAATTGGGCCCGATATCTTGAGGGTGGAGTTTGAAAAAGTGGAGGACCTCTCTGAAGAACTTTGAGCCGGGAGGTAGGAAGCCACGATTCATATGGTCAGTAAAAACAATCACTTCGCCATCCCTTGGATTGGGCCGTTCTTCGTCCGGGTTAGGGGCACAGTAAGACATGACGTCTTTTCTTGGCAAAAATCCTATGGTGAAGAACTCCTTCAAACGTTCCTCAGTTACGGTTGAGGGAACCCAGTTATAGATGGTTGGCGCTTTGGACGGCATGATGTTCAAAAACGAACTGAAAAGAAAGGCAACATGCCGATTCAATTCAATGGTAAAATTAACAGTTAAATGATGATAATACAGGGGAGTAATGGCAGCTTAGCTAAGGGCTAATGCCATATAAGGAAAAGTAAGCCGACACAGTAAGCCGCCATGACTACAAATATTTGAGAAAGCAAATTCAGCTAAGTGTTGAGACAAACAAGTTTCCTAATTACTTGTTATTATTCCAGATCAAATGGCTATTCAAAATGGGAAAAATTCTAGACCTAAAAAGTTTAGCACAGATGAGTCTGTAAGTTCTAATGAGGTCTTTGAACCAGAGAAAGGGGTCTGTGGGTATCAAGAGTAGGCACAAAACCACTACCGCACAAGCATATATATCTTTTTGGATCAAGAAGAGGCCTGCGGTGGAAGAACTACGAAGAACTGCAATGAACTATGAAGAACACGCAGAAGCCTGGAAACCCTAATGCGGATCTAAGAAGCGAAAAGGAGAACACTTACAGCCACAAATCTTCTACGGAGGTCGCCGCTGTTTTCTCTGGACCGATTTGAGTTGCTGCAGCGGCCTAGGTCGACGGAGACGGAGGTGAAGTGCGACGGCGGCGAGGCTCGAGCAGCAGAAGGGTTGCGAGAGGAAGAAGATGGAGAGAGAGAAGAATGAGGAAGGCCGCGGCGTGCCTATTCATAAGGAAAAAGGTGAACAAAAATCGAGGAAGAGCCGAATAATGGTTATCCAACTACACTAACACCTCGATTCTCGGAAGGCATTAAAGATGAAGATCCGTTGGGGGATGATGTCATAAAGTTTTTTCTGTTTTCAAGAGATGACGTCATGGCGGGTTACAAAAAGCTTCTGCGAGGATAAGAAGATGGATTTTGTTTAAGTGTTGAAGATTGACAAAGAACAAAGTTCAAAGTCAACCTGGGGCCTAATGTTGGGGATATAGCTATTAGTTATAACCCGCCCAGGAGGGGCTGGGTCAGCCCCAGTGGCGGGTTACAAAGAAAGCTTAGTAAACATTCAAGACGATAGTTTATAGAAGGCCCTAGGGCCTAGAGGCAGCTTAAGGCCCAATATTGTAAACCGCCGTATGTAAGGAAAGTCTTGAAAGGCATGTAAAGGAAGTCACCGAGACGGACAAGATTATGAGCCGGCCGGGACTCTGTAAGCCACCAGGCGTCAACCCGTTTATATAAGGGGACGACCTGGTGGCGGCTTAGGGCAAGAAACAAGAGACGATAACCAAGCCGGCGAGTTAAGCCTCTTGGTGATCGAAACCCCAGCAATACCAACACAACTAAACGTAGGCTTTTACCTTCATCGTAAGGGGCCGAACTAGTATAAAACCTCTTGTGTCCTTTGTCCCGATTAACCCCTTTAAGCTTCCTAGTTGCGATGGCCCTACGACTAAGTCCTTTCGCTAGGACATCTACCGTGACAATTCCACGACACGTTCCTTACGCGAATTGCAGATATCATGATCCCATCCTAATATTTGGATACAACTTATATCTTTATTCAATGTGTACAACAGTCGTATACGTGTAGTTTACCTCTCCATCGGTGGTCTCTCACACATGCTCACACACTCTCTCCCGAGGTGTCTTTATCACACACATGCTCTCGATATAACCCTCCCTCCCTCTCGTAACCATTTACGACTGTTTTCACTAACCTTTATCACAAGCACTCTTCCTCTCGCAAGCATACACACGCACAATCCCCATCGACCCTTTCTATATACATAGACCTTCCTATGTGTCTCCTGTATACACATTATCTTTAGGACTGTCTCTCACGCATTGTCTCACACCACTCTTCCTAATCGACGAGTATGATTCTAGCAGAGCATTCTGTAGGATGCCCCCTAAAGTTAGGTGGGATGAATAGTAATATCAGAGATAAAGGGGTTACCTTAGTCCTAGAACCTAGGGTTACAAATCCTAGCCGGCTTTGTCAGTGGACATAGAGTCCTTCACAATTATGCTATCTTTGTCTTGTACGACTAGTCATCCATGGGTCTCCCTTAATGTGTCACGGGCCGACCAATGTGGCGCAGGACGGAACCGAACGAAGGGCCTCACCTCGACCCACCGGACCTCACGTGGTGACACACCCTCTGCCCCCACGTCTCGTTATCTTCTCACACCCACGCATACCAACACAGACACCACACACAAAAAATATATTCTCCTGGTGCCTCTACCCACTCCCCCCTTGCATATACACACTCAAGGGAATCTCTCGCCGTGACGTCATATTCGTCTCTCTCTCTAGACCACCCTTATTTCTCGTGCTATCTCTCCCATGCCCCCCTATCGGCCCCTCTATCCATGCCTCTCTCGAATACGTAATACACACACATACCTCTCTAGGCCCTACCAAATGCATCAACTACACATTCACACATGTTACATCACGTACCCCATTGATCTAAAAAGCCCTCTCTTCACATTTATTTCGCATACAGCATTCCTTTTGAATAAAGTGTGGCCAAAAAAATATTTTAGAATTTCTACATATATACAACATTACAAAGTTATATGGAGGAGTATGAAGGCTTTCATTGCATGGTGCCCACAATGATATTTATTCCGCACTATGAATTTGTATATTTTTATACTATATATAAAGTTAGTCATAATAATGAGAAACGAAGAGCATCTCTCTCTCCATCGCATACCACCCTCTACGCTCCTTTCACATACGCACACAAACTATCTCCAGGTCCTCTAAAAGTAAGCCCCCTGCACATTCACGCATGTTTCATCTTTCTCTCGTGATATATACAGTGACGATCATTGTATTTGAAGCGAAAGCACGATACGTACATTGGACTTCAGAATCAACTCATTACGGTCACCATTTACGTTTTAGGGTTATTATACAGTCACGGGCTCACTGTACAACTCTGTATTTTCTCAAGACACGGCTAGTTGACCAGTTAAACGCTCTACGTGGCACCTCTAGTGTTGCATCACATTATCTCACTACCATCAGGCCCACCTGTCGTCTTGTATCTACTCTACATCTACACTCTTATAAAATACTAGCAAGATGCCCATGCGTTGCACGGAACATCAAGATGCATTTGTATAAGTATTTTATCTTGTGGGAGAAAAGGACGAACAAGGGAAGGCCTTATTTGCAAGTGTGGAGAGGGGTGTGGGTATCTTTTTGCAAAATTGCCATAGTTTCCTTCCTATCCGTCAAATATAGATCGGACGGCCTATATTGCAGGATGGCAGGCACATGATCATCACCGACTATGCTTTTTGTAAGAGTAGGGATAAAATACACTCTTATAAAAACATAGTTGGTGATGATGGTGTGCCTGCCATCCTGCAATATAGGCCGTCCGATTTATATCTGACGGATAGGAAAGAAACTATGACAATTTTGCAAAAAGGTACCCACACACCTCTCCACATTTGCAAATAAGGCCTTGCCTCATTCATCCTTTTTTCTCACAAGATAAACTAGTCATACAAATGCATCTTGATGTTACGTGCAACGCACGGGCATCTTGCTAGTAAGAATGAAAACAAACGATAAAAAAATATTGGACGGTGGTTCAAAGTCATGACCGCGAGCACAGCGGACAAGGTGGCCTTGTGTTGGTATGATGAGCCATCTGTTTTAACACACAGGAGCTGGTGTGGTGATTATACACACACGCATGCATGCACACGAACTACATGCACGCAACACTCACATGAACACATGCACCCACGCACGCATGCAACACTCACACGTACACACGCAGCCACGCACGCACGCAACACTCACACGCACGCATGCATGCATGCACGCACTAGTACACCGCACGACCAACACACACTCTCACGCTCAAGTGCTCAACCTACACGTGCATGCGCACACATCAGGCCCTGACAGACACATACACAACCAGGTGATTCCTGCGCACGGGTTGGAGTCTTGTCGTGCTTGCATAAATTTGTGTTTATCTGACCTTTTTCCTATGCAAACTGACAGGTGGGACCCACAAGGAACATGGTCAATTTAACTAGTCAACATGGTGGCATGCAGACTATTTGGCCGGTCAACGGAGTGCAATCCGATGCTGAACCGTGAGCAAGTGACTGTATAATCACCGCAAAACGTATATAGTGACTGTAATCAGCTTATTCTAAAGTTCGGTGAACATATTACGCTTTTCTCTCTGTGGGCCCTCCAAAAGTACATCTCTACACATTCTCGCATGTTACATCTAACAACTATGCAATACAACACTACTACTACACTCTAACACAATAAATCATAGTATGTGTTTTTAGTTTTACTAGATATCATATTGTTACTTAATTATTCAGTTTGCATACATTAAAATTGCCTTTGAAATGTAAGGCCAGTACCATATATCGCGCGGGAAAAATCCCACCCTTTCCTGTTTAATCGGGTTTGTATCGATGGATCGTGCGAAACAGCAAAACTATAGTACTATATACAGTACAAGTGACAGTTCACTGGGCCGTCGTGTCGTGTACTCCTCCGTCGTAAGAGTGGAGCGCTCGCTTTCATAAATCTTCTAGTCCCTTCCGCCGACATGTGGGGCATCAAGCTACCAGGTCCACGTGCCATACCAGAATACAGTGTAGAGCAGCCGAGGTCAAGCACCCAGTCATGGCGCCGGCGTAGTAATGAGCAATGAGGCGTCAAATCACAAAGCTGCACCTTTCGCGCAGTTAAGTTGGAGGGACGAAGTAATAATGCTAAAAAAAGAAGTTGGAGGGACGAAGCAACCATCATTTCACTCGTTGCTGAATCCGCTTCTCCCTCATCTTCTTCAAGTTAACCATGTGTTGCTTCTGCTGTTGTTCTGCCTCATGTGGGAAGCGGATCGGCTTGGTAAAGCACTAACACGTGGGACCGCATGTTAGCAAACTGCCAGGACAACGTCCTCTAAAAATAAGAAACCTCCTCCGCCATCCGTGCGGCAAAATCACCTCCTTTTTACTAATCTTGATTCTATAATTTTTTTAGCTCAATATAATTGAGATTTGTATAGATAGCACACAGGAGAAAAACCAAGTGGTACGGTTAAGGGCATCCACAATGTGTAGCCAAATGTGAAAATATCTTTTGGCATCAGGGCAACCATTGTGGACGGTGTTGCCAAAGCCAAAAGGATGGAACCGAAGCTCCCTGATTGATTGATTGAAGGAATAGAAAAATGCAATGTCTCTCCTCTTTCTCCCGTGCTTGGACGCATGTACAGTAAAGAGGACAAAGTCTACTCCCCTGTCCCTTCTATCACAAATCACAAAGCAGTGAGGCGTCAAATCACAAAGCACAGACGAAGCAACCATCATTTCACCCTTCGCTGACTCCACTTCTCCATCTTCTGCTTCGAGAAACCATCTCACCGCACTAAGCTGGACGGACGACGCTATTGTGTACGACTAGTACATTTACGCGTTCTTTGGTTCAACGGACTTCCTGGATGCAAATAAGGCGGTTGTCTCGGCTTGCAGGCGGCACTTGCGAACGACTTACCATGGTCTCCCTCAATGGTGTTCTCCGTCGAACGCACTTCGCCAAACCACAATGTTCGAGATATCGTCGACGTCACCACAATGGGGAAGGAAGTCAAATATAGTTACTACCTCCATTTTTTTGTACACAAGGTCAGTATATCAAAATTACAATTTGCAAAAGGCCACTAACACTAATCGAGGCAAAATTGATGGGGTTTGCCTCATACTAGCAACCAAGGACATTAATATCCCCTGCATGCATGTGGAAGTGAGAAGGTTGGTTTGCATGGTGCTGCATTAATCAAGCAATGAGGAGTGAGATGGTTAGCTCTTTGGGCTTTGGAGAAAAAAATACGCATTAATTGACACGTGAAACGAGGATTTGTATCGATTAATCCCGCGAAGGAAAACCCCGCCTTTCTTTTTTAACACTAGTACTCCTTGTACGTACTACGTACTTATCCTGTTTGGGTCTACGCCTTGCATTGCCATACTTCGCCACACATTCTTGCCAAGTTTGACCAAAGTTTTCAAAATGAAAAGGAGGTACACTAGCACACGGCTGTCGCGGTTGCACCGCACCCTCACACGGTCGCTCTTGCACGCTGCGGTTGCACCGCACCCTCACATGCACAGTCGCTCCTGCACGCTGCAAACCCAACCAAGGGAACGCACCCTCGCTGACACATGTTGTCTCATGTGAACAAACCAAACTTAGCCATCCTACCGCTGACACATAATTTTCGTTCATAGAGTATGTTTATCCAACCGCATGTTGGGGAGTATCCGTACGGCCCGTGATGTGGTCTGTTGGGGAAGAAGAAGAGGTGAGGAAGAAGGGTTAGGAGAATATTCATCCAACCGCCTAAAATGGTAGACTGACCCAAGTCAGGCGACTTGCATAAGAATATATGTTTTTACACAGTAGAAGATCCATAAAAACAACAACATAAAGAAAAACTATCATTGCTCGCGGAACGAGACGGCCTCGTTGTCTTTGGCTGCCGGCACAAACCAGCCGTAGCTGCCGACGTTTGTCTCTGCACCGTGGTTGTCCTTGGCCTCCAGCTACTCATTCCCACGGAGCATGCGGGCGCTCTACATGGACGAGGGCACCACCCGGCTCAAGTTGAGGACGTCCAGTTCTGCCTGCAGGAGGGCCTCGATGGCAGCGGCATCCGTGCACTCCGCGTCAAGTCGAGCCTCCGCCGCCTGGTTCAAGTCCAGGACGTTCGGTTCCGCCTGCAGGAGGGCCTCGATGAGAACGGCATCCGTGTGCTCCATGTTGAGTTGAGCCTCTGCTACCTGGTTCAAGTCGAGGACGTCTGGTTCCGCCTACAGGAGAGCCTCGATGGCAGCGGCATCCACGCGCTCCGCCTCAAGTTGAGCCTCCGTCGCCCGGTTCACATCCATGACATCCGGTTCCGCCTGCAGGAGAGCCTCGATGGCAGCGGCATGCGCACGCTCCGCGTCGAGTCGAGCCTCTGCCTCCCGGTTCTCCTTTAGTATCACAAGGTTGAACCGCTGGTCCGCCTGCACCATGGGGGACTCGGACGCCGGCATGAAGTCGACGTCCATTGTCTCATACTCATCGGGGGCCTTCTGCACCGCAACCTCCTCCATGAACATTGGATCGGCCTCCTCCTCCTCGTAGCTTGGCTCCAGAGAACTCGGGGACTGGCCTGCCGCAAAGCGAGCATGGGAGTGGAGGTCTTCGGCACCGACCGCCGCCGCGATTTCTGCGCGGCGCTCCGGTGTCATCTTGTAGTACATGATCTTGGGGCGCACCATGGCTTTCCGGCAAACTAGGGGACGCTTGATGCGGTCTAGGGGATCGAAAGGTGGGGGAAGGGGCTGGAGATTAGGTGTGGTTTTAGGGAAGTGGCTGGCGTTGGCCGAGCAGCAAAGGTTCTCGTGTGAATAGTGGTTCCGGTGACGACCGGTCAATCGGTTTTGATTGCACATCGCTCTTGTCGCGTTCGCATTGCAGCTCGATATGCTGGACTCTCCACGTCGCTCACCGAATGGAACGTGCTTCGTCTTGTGTTTTTGCTCGCTTGTGGGACCGCAGTTGAGAGCAAACCGACGTCCCTCCCCCTCCCCCGCCCGCGTCATTTTATGCGGAGTAAATAAAAATAGAGGGAGTATACTATGGATGAGGATCCCCTGACGTGGCCGAACCCATTGAGTAACTGCCATGCAGGGCCTAGCAAGCACGGGGGTCTGTCAGCAAGTGACCGAAAGGGAGGGTAAGGCAGGGATACGTATGTGAAAGGAGCTTACAATGATATAATTTTCACATTATACATCTCATGTACTATTAATCTTGTCAATAGTCAAATGCGGTTTTGAAAAATGCATTAGAGATGGTTAATAATATAGTCAGTCGATGGCTATAAGGAACTGCCATGTCATCTATAGCCATCATCTATTATATGCACTCATACAGTAGTGTGGGCTATAAGGTTGGCTATTTCCCGCAAAAAAAATTATAAGGTTGGCTATTGTATTAGTACTTTTTCCATCTCCTCTCCATCTCTTTCTTCATATTTATTGTACGTATTTAACTAGGAATGCGTATATAGCTAGGCTCTTGCATGAGAGCTCACTCCCCTTACTTTTTTCACATCTCTCTCCTCCACATAGGCCCTATATAAATGGAAGGAGGGAGTACAACTATGAGCATTGCATACTCTAGTACAGATGTTGTCAGTACTCCACTAGTACTATTGGACAGGGAGCCTAAAAAAGTTACTATTGGACTGGCTATATGTGGCGAAATACTAGTAGGAAGAGCATGCGCGAGAACAAGCACATTCACGTGGTTGAAAACAAATTGGAAACCATCTCGAGTACAAATCTAGGAGTACGTACAAATCTAACAATACTGATTGAGCGTTGTTGAATGTTGATACTTTTTTTATCAAAGGAGAGATACTTTGACTACACATAAAACTTATATGTAAACTAGAAAGGATAGGAGGGTGTATATTGTACATTCAAAAATAAAACGAACATTGAATACCCTTTATATATGATTTGCGGTTGCTATGATCATCGGTTCAAAATTTTGAATCCGCCTTAGGTATCACACATGACCCCACTCGTTCTCTCTCGATTTCATCTCGGGGTCCGGAGATCGATTGAAAGAGGACTAGGGTGGGTACAATATGTTCGTTTCGCTTATGAATGTACAATATACTCCCTCTGATCCCCACAGACCCCCTTGCGGGTCATTTCTATCATAGAAACAGACCAAACCTTTATCTTCTTGCACGACACGCAATTGATCTCTGAACATCAACCAATCTCGTCAACATGTGTCGGGTCATGAACCGAATGTGATGTCAAAACTAAGACGCGAAGCGACACATAGTGGAGGCAAAGTGAAACTTCAAACGAACCGTTTGTTTGTATACATGTCGGACAAATTACAAATAAACAATGGAAATACAAGCATGGTCTAGGCCCACATGCGAATGATACTCGGCGGAATGTTCAAATGAGGCATGCGGGAGGATGGACTCGACCGGAGGGCGACATGATCAATGGAGAAGAGGGTTGGAGAGGAATGAGAAATAAGCAAATGCCACATGATTATACTTGAACGGCTCAAATAAACAATAAGTTGTCTCGCTTGGCCTACATAGTGAAAGGCCTAATGGGCAACACGGAGCACTGACGCTCGAATATGGCCGAGAAAATAGGGAAACCGACAAGTGGGGAACACCTGTCAGGACGACGTAGCGCAAACTAGTCCAATGGAGGAGCTGTCCCACGACCTCGTCGCCACCGGCAACCGTTCATGTGGGTCGTGGCAGGCAACAATGTGGCGCAGCTCCAGCACCGCCTCTCGACACGACGACCACGATGAGCGACATGCTCATCGTCGCTAGACACGGTCGTCTTGCTCTTTCAATGACATGCGTCGATCGCATGTGAGCAAAGGGCATCTCCAACGTTGCCACGACCACAGCTGACTACCCTAGCACACCAAAAACCCTCGTCCCTCGCGTCATCGCGTGGTGCGTTCTCAGCCGGCACCAGCTGCCTGCATTCATGTCATTCGTCTGTATGCCGTTGTTAAGAGGCTCGGTGCCCGTGGAACCAACTCTGGCGACTTAATGACGCACCAAGACGTTTGGCCCCACCAGAATGCGCTACTTAAAGCGGCAACGCCCAGCTAACGTCCACACCATAGAGCATCGTCCTCCTACCTGGCACCACATCCGCCATGACCGCAAGCGCGAACACTCTGCGAGAGAGCTTGTCTTCGAGGATGTAGCTCGAGGTCGCCGCCCTCTCTCAAGTCGCCGCACAAGTGGTGGCCACGCTGGAGGCCGACGACGGGAGCACCATCAGCCACGCGTCCTACTTGCCACCGTCCAACGTCCGGTACCGCCGAGGTCGGGGACTCCTCCGAGGATGAGTAGGGCATGGGAGGCGGTAGGGCATGGTGCGCCAACTGGCCGGTCCGTCTCCCGTGTTCTACTTTTCCTCGCCGGAGACTGCACCTTCACTTCACGGGTCTTGAACCCCACCCCCGTACATGGAGATCGCAGATGGAGGACGTCGGCCGCCGCCGTAGAATAGGTTTAGGGTCAGGTTTCTTTTATTTTTCTGTCCTATAAAAGTTCGAAATGTAATGAAAATTTGACGTGTTTGCATTAATCTCGGCCGGTGTATATGAACTTTCACAATAATATAGTATATTGTAGGAGTACTAGCAAGATGCCCATGCGCTGCCTGGAAGATCAAGATCTTGTGGGAGAAAAGGATGAACGAGGGAAGGCCTTATCTGCAAATGCACATTCACGCATTTCACATCTTTTTACATCTATGGGAACCTACGAAAGGGTTAACGTAAATTGCCTTTCTCCTCCTCCCCTAATTTTCATGGTGGTGGGCCCCTCCCTCCCCCAATCTACAATCAACAGCTCACACGATTCTCATTGTGTTAATTATGTAACTGGGACTACGTAGGTGTAGCATTACTCGTCCTAAAAAACCGAACTAAGCCAACCTCCCAGCATATCACGCGGGAAAAGACCCAGCCGCGCCGTTTTAGCCGGGATTACCGGATTACTAGTAGTAGTATCGATGGATCACGCGAAGCAACAAGTTTTCTTTGAGGGGGTGAAGCACCTAGTTTAAAAGGAAAAAAGGCAGTACACTCACAGTACCCCTGTCGCGGTCGCATTGCACCCCACACACGTTCGGTCCTGCACACGGCTCACGCAAACGGAACGCGCTTCGGCTTGCCTCTTCACTAACACGTGGGACTGCACTTGGAGAAACCGACCATGCACCAAACTCCCCCCGCCCACCGTGCGAAAATCCTCCCCCCACCCAAAAATTCCCCCCAAATCCTAGATTCATCCGCCCTTCGGTCAACTAGCCTATAATATTCCCCAAACCCACTCCCCCCGTCCCCCTCCACTCCATTCGCTCCGCCAAAGCCGCCCTCCCCGCCACGCCTATACGTCGGTGCCGTGGTTCGTCAAGGGGACGCACGGCGATCCTCTCACTCCCACAGTACGCTCTCGTAGACTGCTGTCCTCTAGCCGCGCCGCCACCACTAGCGACGTTCTTGTGGAGGCGCACGGCTGTCAGCGCCGCCACCGCTGGCGACGTTCGTGTGGAGACGCACGGCGGTCAGCTTCTCCCACGGTATGCACATTCTAGACTAAGGCCCCGTACATGTCGGTGTAGCGCTGAATGTTAGCTGATGGACGTTGTTAATCTCACTGTTTGCCAAAGTAGTTTACAATCAATATGCCCTGCTTAAGAAGCTTCCTTGCCCTATTCCGCACTCAATCTGCTTAGCTGAGATGGCATGCCAAGGCCGATGAGTTGCTAAAATATCCTGCCATATATTTATTGTGACGTAGATTTCCATGGTCTAGTAGCCAATCTGTTAGGTAAAATAGCTCTACACCATTTTATACTCAATCTTTGTTGCTGCGATGGCCTTCGATAGTTCGATGGCTGCGTGCTTGGCCTCATTGACTGCTGAAACAGCCTGCCATAATTTAGGACTCAAATCTGTTTGCTGAATTAGCTTTACATATATTTCGTTACTTAGATCTGCTCGTCCAAATATCTTGCCATAGCTTTAGACATCGACCTAGGTATTATCTTCTGGACTTCAAAAAAAAGCATATATGTTTTTCCTGTAATATCTAGTAGAAGAACTAATTTGTATGTCTAACAGATGGACAGGACATGGATAACTTCTGCTCGAAGATTCTTTGCTGCGTATGTCGAGGGGGTTGAAAACTTCATGAACTTTATCAGAGCTGAGTACGGTGGTTAGAAATCAGATGTGCTCTGCCCGTGTAGTAGTTGTATGAATTCAGTTACAAGACCCCAGTCAACTGTCCAAAATCATCTACACTTGTATGGGATGTCGGTCACATATACTAGGTGGGTTCATCATGGTGAAGCTGTGAACGTCAATGTTATTGACTATGTGGAAGCAGCATATCACCATCTTGATCTGTCTGACGCTCAGGTGGAAGAGGAGGAGGAGGAGCTGGTGGCGGAGCCAGTGAGTTTGACCAACATTGAAACAATGCTATGAAATGCTCATGCATTCCATGAACTTTCACCTGCAGAAGAAAAACGATGAGCCTGCATGTTGGAACAATGCAACGTGGCTATCACCCCAGGAAATAAGCTGTCAGTATTCTCGGCTATGGTCACCTTTCTTCAGGTGAAGACATCTGAGCGGATGACCAACAGATCATTCGATGTGATGTTGGCTGCTTTCCGCAAAGCTTTCCCAGATACGTCTGAGCTGCCACACACCTATAGTATAATGAAGAATTTCCTTCGTGTAGTTGGAATTGGATATGATATGATACATGTTTGTAAGAATAATTGTGTTCTGTTCCGGAAGGATTATGCCAACTTAAGTGAATGCCTGAAATGCAAATCATCAAGATGGAAAGATGGCGATGTTCTGAAGAGGATTCCTCATAATGTTGTGAGACATTTTCCAATTACACCATGATTGCAGAGGTTGTTTCATGATGCTGAAACAAGAGAGGATGTATTGTGGCATTCTAGGAACCATGAGTACAGAGATCAGAATGTAATGAGCCATCCATCACATGGTAGGGAGTGGAAAAGCTTCAATCAGAAGCACAAAAAGTTTGCTGCTGACCCAAGAAACATTAGACTTGGCTTAGCTTCAGATGGATTTAACCCATTTGGCCACCAGAGCGCCACATATAGCATGTGGCCAGTGCTTGTTATCCCTTACAACATGCCTCCAAATGTCTGCACCAAAGAATCAAACTACATGATGGCCTTGATCATCCCAGGTCCAAAAAGTGCTAGAAAGGATTTTGATTTGTTCATGGGGCCTCTTGTGGAGGAACTTCAACAGCTATGGTGGGGTGTTCTCACCCGAGACCTATATAGTAGCCCACCAGCTGATTTCTTTCTGTGTGCTGTTATAATTTGGTGCATCCATGATTATCTAGCTTTGGGCACTATGTCAGGGCGAATGACACATGGTTACAATGCATGTTTTCGTTGTGACAGGAATTCGCTGTCATACGCAATACTTAGCAAGATCTATTACATTGGACACCATCGTTTCCTTGCCAAGGACAAGCCGCATCCTAGAAAATACCGAAGACATGTGTTCAATGCAAAGCATGAAAACCGTGATGCGCCAAAGAGGCTCACCGCCGATGAGTTGCAAGTGGAATTAGAGAAGGTCGGGCATATTACACCAGGAAACCATCCTGATAATGGTAGCGGGAAAAGGAAGCGTGGCAGGGCAGAAGAGAGATTATTGTTTACCCGCAGGTCCACTTTGTGGGAGTATTGTAAAGATTTGGATCTGCGGCATAATCTTGATGTGATGCACATCGAGAAAAATATATGTGACAACATTATCGGCACACTTCTTAATATTGAAGGCAAGACGAAAGATACCTTAAAATCTAGGATTGATTTGACACACCTAGGTATCAGACAGGATTTGCAGGTGCAAGATGAAGGTAAACCACAGGATATGGCACCAGTTGTGTACGTCTTGGACAAGGTAAAAAGAAAAGAATTCTACGAGGTCCTGTCACATGTGAGATTCCCACATGTATTTGCTTCCAACCCTGAAAGGAGAGTCAGTGCAGATGGAAACAAGGTACAAGGGTTGAAAACTCATGACTGCCACGTCCTACTTCAAAGGGTTTCACCTGTTATCCTTAGAGGATTGGGTCGCCCTAACTTATACAGAGCAGTCGCAGAGTTGGGATAATTCTTCAGGGAACTCTGCAGTAGAAATATCAGGATAGATGCTTTGGAGCGTCTTAGAGACAAGATACCAACTATCCTATGCGACCTTCAGAAGATATATCCTCCAGCCTTCTTTGATGTGATGGTGCATTTGGCAGTTTATCTACCTGATGAGGCACTACTTAGAGGTCCAGTACACTATGGATGGATGTACCCTATTGAAAGGCGGCTAGGCACTTTCAAGGGCTATGTTAGGAATAGAGCTAGACCCGAAGGTTCCATTATAGAGGCCTACATTGCTACAGAAGCGTTGACATTCTGCTCAAAATACAGTGAAACACCTGATCAACTTAGCAAAGAGGTGGATGAAGACAATCCCGGGCTCAATGTTTTCGATTATTCTGTTCAAGTTACAGGGAAGAGTCGACAAGAGGACAAACCTAAAGATTTGGACTAAATGGTTTGGTATGTGTTGAATAACTATCCTGAGATACTACTTTATATCAAGTAAGTGCTAAGTACTGTAGCTTATACATCATAATCTACTAAACTTGCAGCACATTCTTATATATTTAGATGTTTGACGTGATCACTATGTTGTGCAACATCTACAAAAGGGAGTTACTGCCGCAAAATCCAAGAAACATTGACAAACTAGTTATGGCAGGATTTGCGAAATGGTTCAAGAGCCATGTAAGCTTTTGAATTGCACTGTCAGTTTTTTTAATATATTGAGTACATAAGATGATCAGCTTGTCTATTTTCTAACCATAGGTTAAGAAGATGCGGGAGGATGGGCAGGTAGTTGATGATACCCTTTACTCACTAGCAATGGGTCCTAATACTCGGGTAAGACATTATGAATCTTGCGTTGTTGGAGATGTGCGCTACAACACCCGTGCACGAGACGAAGGCAGGAAGACACAAAATAGTGCCATCATGAGCACGGATACGTATGACAAAGAGACAACTGAAATGTATGCTAACATAAAAGACATTGTTCAGTTGCAGTATATCTCCAGTTTCAAGGATCATCGGTGTGTGGTTCTGTTGTATTGTCGTTGGTATAACCTGTTTTCCAGGATCGCAAAAGCTAGAGCTGATGATTATTTCAAATCCATCAATGTCAAGGCGGCGTACCTAACCAACAAGCCTTTTATTTTGGCGAATCAAGCAACACAAATATTTTTCTTGGAAGACACATTTGCACGTAGCGATGACTGGAGATTATTGCAAAGGTTTGACCCGAGAAATTCGTTTAATGAAGTTGCACAACAAGATGATGCTTATACTCCTCCTGATGTACAAGATAACACGGATGTTCCTAATATCTCTGAGAACCATCACGTCAATGACGCCGGCGAAAAGATTGCCTGTCATGATGTGGACATACAAGAGTTGATCAAGAAGAAGCCAACATTCGAGGACGTTGAGGACGAAGAAGAAGATGACACCGTGGGGAATTACGATTCAGACGGATACACATGGCGAAGATGTTGATGCTGCTGCTGCTGCGGATGATGATTACATTTCTTTTTTCGTATTTGCCTATCAGAAGAGGTTTTTTTATCTACTATGTGAAATTGTGTTTGCTATGACAACTGAAACCTGCTGAACATGTTGTTTAGTATTTTCCTGTGAGAACATCACTTGTTATGTATGCTGATTTTTGTTTGGTGATTGTATGACAACTAAAACATGATGACATTGTTGTTTAGTTGTACTCATATTTGGCTGTGAAACTTGAATTTGATGATATAGTTTGCTGTTGGACTGCAATTTGCTCGACGTCTTTGAATGAGAAGAAAGCTGACCCAACAGGGCCTCTGCTAATTTATTTATTTATTACCAAAAGGGCCTCAGCTATTTATTTATTTATGAGCAAAAGTGGGTACCCCCTGATTTCCGTTAATAGAAATCATTAGATGTTCACAACACTACGCCCAGCCTGCTACACAGGTTTCATTCATTACTAGTTTCAGCAAAGTGCTCATATCATAGCCACTGAATACATCACGAGTGCTACATACACTACAAATAAAGAGACAATCATCCTACATAGCACATCGATTTTGCCCATTATCTTCACAAGCTCTTTCATCTCCTCATTGCTATCAAGGCTGTTCAACAGTTGTTGCTTGGCCATGATCAGAGGAACTACATCTTTAACCTTCTGCTCTGCATCTTCCTCTTCTGTCGTTCCTTTAGTTACTTGTCCAACACCCCAACCTGCTGGTATTGGGATTCCTCAGCTAACCAAATAATCAGCGTAGTTGCACTCTCCCACATCAGCAACTTCCCAGGAATAGAAATCACTTGAATCTTCCCTTTTCTGCATGAATCAAATTGGAAGATCATCAACCAAACTATTAAAAAAATCAGCAACTAAAAGCAGCAGAACAACACTTAAACATATTATTACCCCATGATTCGGGCATTTGTAGAAGACGCGGCCAGGGTTGAAGATTGTGGTTGAGACGCGACGGATGACTGTGCGTGATTTGCAGCAGTGGCACGACACCAATGGCAGCGGGTTGCGATGAGCAACCGGCTGCGGTGCGCATGCCGGCGAGGGTGTGATGAGACCCACAGGCGATGGTACGGGTGGCGACTTGGTGTATATTTGGTTGTTGCCTACTGAAGAGCAGTTGGACGAGCAGCCAGCAGACATGGTTGCTGTGGCCTGAGCTTCTGATGCTAGCCAGAGTAAGTAGAGAAGAGGAGAAGCGAACATTGGATATGTCAGTTTCATTACTTGCAGAGTAGCATAGCACCATATATAGTCATAGTCTATGTTTGGATCCGAACCAGCTACAAGAGCACGTCTCTCTTGTTTCTAAACTCAGCAACGTCTCTTTACTGGTACACTAGCTTGCTTTGTACGCCTTCTCAAGTCTTTGATTCCTCCAGCTGACATATGGGACCCATCGGAAGGGCCTCTGTATTTCGCGAAAAAAACGTGCCCCCCGCTGATAGGTCGGAGCCACCAGCTATCTTCGCACGCAAGGAAGTGCCTCCTTATTACGCACAAAAAAATGAATACTCCCCCTGCCAGCTGGAACCCAGCATCGTGGGAGGCTTACTTGTGGGCCTACCAAATTGACGGGAATGGAGGGCTTTGTCAACTTAGTCAATATGAACGATTCTAGCTCCAGTTACCATACGATGTTCATCCAACAGCAGTAGTGCTTCTTTAACCTCTATTCTTCTTGCTCCAGCTGCCCAAACCAGCGCCGGTCGTGCCGCATGCTCCTGCCTCCCGTGTCCGGCTGTGATCCCGCAGAGGCCTCACCGCCCCTACTACTCCCACCGCTGGCCAGGGCATCCCTCTACTCACCCACACCCCATGTTATTCTGCGGCGACGACACCCTGACACCGCGACCGAACCAGTGAACCCTCGTACTCCTCTCCGCATGGGCATCCACTGTCGTGTCTTCCCCGGCTCCGCGTCGTCCCCTTCCTAGGCCTCGCCATCGTCCACCTCCTTGGTGCTCTCAGCGCGACGTGATCAATCTGGTCAACGACCGACTTCCATCGGAAGAGTACTGTACATGGAGAGGCTGACAGTTGGGTACACGGCCACAGCTGGGTCCATGGATGTAGCTGGGTCCACGGCCACAACCCAGTTTTTTTGTGATTTGCCAAGTAAGTCGCTTTGTCAGGCCTGTTGGGCTGCAAATCTTTCAAGACGAGGAGAGCTTCATTCGGCTGGCCGAGAAAATGGCCTATCAGTAATGAGAAATGGGTTGTTCATTTTTAAAACACATCAAATCAGCAATTGGTTTCAAATTTCTTTTTTTCATTTCAAGATTTTAAATTGCATTGATTTTTATGCGTGGACAATTTGTTGGATTTTATATTGATATATATTTATTTATAAAATCAGTTTAAATGTGACTCAAAATTTTGGGATTAAAAACAGTTCGGACCGCACCGAAATATGCAAAATTTCATATATATTTTTTTAACCGTGGCCACAATATGGGTTGTAATGCTAACAAAAAGAATATGGGCTCCAAAAAAACCTTAAGAATTAGCAAATGGGTTGTAAATTATTAGAGATAATGGCAGATGGGCCAAAAAAACCTTAAGAATTAGCAAATGTTTCCCACTCCTCAACGCGTGGGCATCTACTGCGCGTCTTCCCCGGCTCCACGTCGTCCCCTTCCTAGGCCTCACCGTTGTCCACCGCCTTGGTGCTCTCGGCGCGGCGTGGTCAACGTGTTCAAGGAACGACTTCCATCAGAAGAGTACTGTACGTGGAGAGGGTGACAGCTGGGTCCACGCAGCCGCAAGGAAGTGCCTCGTTATTACGCGGAAAATAATTATTCCTCCACTTGACAGCAGGGACCCACCAGACGGGATGCCGTATTTGGCGAAAAAACGTTTCCCCCTGACTGCTGGGACCCACCGGACGGGCCACCATATTTCGGGAAAAAAACGTTCCCCCCGCTGTCAGCTCGGACCCACCGGAAGTGCCTCCTTATTACGCACAAAAAAATGAATACTTCCCCTGCTAGTTGGGACCCACCTTGGTGGGTGGCTGACTTGTGGGCCTGCTAAGTTGACGGGGACGGAGTGCTTTGTCAACTTAGTAAATATGAACGATTCTTGCTCCAGTGACCGTACGATGTCCATCTAACGGCCATAGTGCTTCTTCAACCTCTGGTCTTCTTGCTCCAGCCGCCCAAAGCAGTGTTGGTTGTGCCGCATGCTCCTGCCTCCCATGGCCGGCTGTGCTACCGTGGAGGCCTCACCTCCCCCTACTACTCCCACCGCTAGCCAGGCCCCGCGGCGATGGCAACCTCATAACGCAACAGAACTAGTGAACCCTCGTACTCCTCTCTGCGCGGGCTTCCACTACTGCGTCTTCCCTGGCTCCGCGTCGTCCCCTTCCTAGGCCTCGCCGTCGTCCACTACCCTGGTGATCTCGGCACGGCATGGTCAATGTGGTCAAGGAACTGCTTCCATCAGACGTGGACTGTATGTGGAGAGGCTGACAGCTAAGTCCACGGCCGTAGCAAGGAAGTGCCTCCTTATTACGCACAAAATAATTATTCCTCCACCTAACAGCATGGACCCACCAGACGGGCCACTGCAGCAAGTTTCCCCCTAACTGCTGGGACCCACCAGCTATATATTCGCACGAAAGGAAGTGCATCCGGGCAAAAAAACGATTCGCCCCCCTGACTGCTGGGACCCACCAGCTACATCTTCGCAGGCAAGGAAGTGCCTGACAGTGGGGACCCACCTGGTCGAAGCGTACGTAGCATTGTCATTCTGGTCGTGAACGTGTACGTACATACTGGTCGATGTAGAGGCATGCAAGTGTCGTAGGAGAGGCGCGCATGTAGCATGTACACATACGTACAACGGCCAGTGTGCAAGAAAGAAAATACAGCCACATACGTACATACGGGCAGGGTCTCGAACGCCTACTCGCGCATACGTACGGCCATGGATCATGTACATGGCTGGGTCAGAACGGAGAAACATCACCGTCGTCGTGTTCATGGGGAGCCAACCAGCTGGGTCGGAATGGAATGAGTCACCTAGTTCATCGGGAGGGCTTGGACGGAACAGCCGATGGAAACCAGGCCTGGCGTACCGCAGA
This sequence comes from Triticum aestivum, assembly GCF_018294505.1. Lineage (NCBI taxonomy): Eukaryota > Viridiplantae > Streptophyta > Magnoliopsida > Poales > Poaceae > Triticum > Triticum aestivum. Next base: position 195,754,654 of record NC_057797.1, read on the forward strand.
ACAGAGGAAACGGCCTTGTGTTTGACCGGCCACAGTCGAAATGGGATCCTATTCATCGAGAGGGGTCTGGCGTACCGCAAAGCGGAGGAAACGGACCTCCAAGGGTCGAAACAGGGGTGCTATTGATCGGGATGGGTGTGGCGTACCGCAAAACGGAGGAAACGGACTTGTGTTGGAGCGCTAGGGTCGAAACGGGGGTCCTGTTCATCGGGAGGGGTGTGGCGTACCACAAAATGGGACTCCACGGGATACTGTTCGTCTCCACCATCGACCCCCTCCAGCCTCCACTGGCTACTGTTCATCCACCGTCGACCTCCTCCAGCCTCCTCCTGCGACTGTTTATCCACGAGCTCCTATTCATCCAGCCTCCACCGCGCGCTACTCCACCGGCTAATGTTCAACCAACCCTCTCCACGGGCTACTGTTCATCCAGCCCTCCACCGTCTACTGTTCATCCAGCCCTCCACCGTCTACTGTTCATCCAGCCCTCCACGGCGTCCTCTTCGTCCAGCCCCAACCGGCTCGATCGATCAGGGTCCTGTTCATCGAGAGGCAACACCACGGGTTCTTGTTCATCCACCCCCACTGGGAACTGTTCATCCAAACCCCCCAGCAACGCTCAATGTTCATCCAGAGGCAGCATCGATCGGCTTCAGTTAGCAGCAGTAGTGAAGGAATCGCTCGATGGTTCAGTTAACATCCATTGATTGATCGCTCGGGTTCAGTAACGCGTAGCCTACAGTGCAATCGCTCAGGTTCAGTTAGAGCCCAACGCCTCACTGGGGTTCAGTTAGAGCCCAACGCCTCGCACCCACACACGTGCGTGTACGAGAGAAACGCGCATCGCTCGGCCCCAACCACCCATCGTAACCAGGAACACCCTGATATTTTCCTCGCCCACGCTTCTACCATGATTTTTGCCGTCATGGACGGCCCAAAGAATGTCATGCAGCTGCGTCTCCGGCCTGCCCAGGACGAAAAGCCCATTTTCTATCATGATTTTTTGTCATAGAAGTAGGACCCCACCACATCTATGATGATACCAGGTTTTGTCACAATTATCGTTATAGAAGAGTCATAAGTATGACAGAAAAAAATTCGTTCGGCCCAAAATGTCACGGATGTGTCTTTTTTTGTAGTGAAGTCTGCAAGGGTGAACTTGATGAACTCAGCTCAAGCACATGATTATTCAAAAGTGATCACGGGTAATCTCCAACTTAATTATATTCCTGCAAAAGTTTTATTTGATACTGGTGCATCACATTGTTTCGTCTCAAGAACTTTTGCATCAAAGCATGAGTTGGTTTTTCAAGATTTGCCTAGACCGTTATCAGTTGTTTCTCTGGGCTTATTCATGAACGCGAGCTCGGTGGTTCGGGATGTTTCCATCAAGATGGGCAACTATAAGTTCCTGGTTTCTCCAATTGTTCTCGGCGACTCTGATATTGATCTAATTATCGGCATGGATTGGCTTTCTAAGCACAAGGCTCAACTTGATTGTGCTGCCAGGGAGATTACATTGACACACTCTTCTGAGGATGTGATCATATATGCCGCTCGTGATGAAACCATTCAGTTGTTTGTGAGTACCAAGATGTCTTTCCAGAAGAGCTTCCGGGTATGCCTCCTCATCGGCTAGTTTAGTTCGTTATCGATCTTGAGCCCGGTACCGAATCCGTTTGCAAGCGTCCATACAAGCTTGGACCAAAGGAGCGGAAGGAATTGAAGAAACAACTCGATGAACAACAACATCTGGGTCTAATCAGACCGAGTTCATCTCCGTGGGGTTGTGGTGTTCTTTTTGTCCACAAAAAGGATGGCAAGGACCGACTTTGCGTCGATTACCGCCCATTGAACAAGAAGACAATCAAGAACAAGTACCCACTTCCCAACATCAATGAGCTTTCTGAACAACTTAAAGGTGCAAAGGTGTTTTCCAAGCTTGACCTCCGTATGGGTTATCATCAGATTCGCATTCGTGAAGAGGATATCCCCAAGACAACATTCAGGAAAAGCTTTGGTTCTTATGAATATATTGTCATGTCTTCCAGCCATGTCAATGCTCCTCCAACATTCTATCGTATGATGAACTTCATCTTCAACCCCTACAAAAATGAATTCGTCCTAGTGTATCTCGATGATATCTTGGTGTTCTCCAAGAATAAGAAGGATCATGCCAAACATTTGTGATTGGTGCTCGACAAGCTCAGAGAGTATCAATTCTATGTGAAGTTTTCCAAATGTGAGTTTTGGCTTGATGAAGTTATTTACCTTGGCCACATCATCTCAGCCAAGGGCATTGCTGTTAATCCCGAGAAGGTTTCTGCAATTGTGAATTGGAAGCCTCCTCAGAATGTCAAGCAGCTCCGCAATTTCCTAGGGCTTGCAAGCTATTGCCGAAGATTCATTGAGAATTTCTCAAAGATTGCAAAGCCTCTTTCCAACCTCCTCCAGAAGCATGTCAAGTATTCCTAGACACCTGAGTGTGATGTTGCTTTCAACACTCTCAAAGAGAAGCTAGTCTCAGCTCCTGTCCTAACTCTTCCTGATGAATCCAAGCCATTCGAAGTTTTCTGTGATGCCTCATTGCAAGGTCTCGGTGTTGTGTTAATGCAAGAGAAGAAAGTTGTGGCCTATACCTCTCGCCAGTTGAAGCGCAATGAAAGGAACTACCCCACTCACGATCTTGCGTTGGTGGCAGTTTTCCATGCATTAATAACATGGAGACATCTCTTGTTGGGAAGGCAAGTGGACATTTTCACCGATCATAAGAGCTTCAAGTATATGTTCACTCAACCCAACCTCAACCTCAGGCAAACTCATTGGGTCAAAATGATTCAAGAGTACAACCCAAGTATTGAGTATACTCCAGGCAAGGCCAATGTGATTGCAGATGCTTTGAGCAGAAAGGCTCATTGCAACAGCTTAATTCTCAAGCCAATCCAACCGGATCTTTGTGAACCTTTTCGCAAGCTCAACCTCCAAGTTCTTCCTCAAGGTTTTCTTGCCAACCTTCAAGTCACTACAACTTTGGATGACCAAATTCATGAGGCACAACTCCTTAACACCATGGTGAAGAGGGTGAAACATGGTATTGCCAAGGGCTTACCCAAATACAAGTTTTGTCGCATTGATGACAAGGACACCTTATTCTTCAATGACCGGTTTGTGGTTCCTAAAGGTGGTCTAAGGAAGTCATAATGAATGAAGCGCACAATTCTCTTCTTTCCATTCATCCAGGCAGTTCGAAGATGTACCATGACCTCTAGCAGTCGTATTAGTGGACTCGAATGAAGCAAGAAATTGCACAATTCGTGAATGAATGTGTTGTCTGTCAAAGGGTGAATGCAGAACACCAACAACCAGCTAGTCTCCTCCAACCACTTGCTATTCCAGAATGGAAGTTTGATCATGTCGAAATGGACTTTGTCACTGGATTTCGAAAATCCAAGCATGGGAATGATGCTATTTTCGTTGTCATCGATAGGCTTACTAAAGTGGCTCATTTCCTTCCAATCAAAGAATCTATCACGGCAGCTCAGTTGGCAGAGCTATACACCTCCAGAATTGTCTCGTTGCATGGTATTCCGCAATTGATCTCTTCAGACCGTGGAAGCATGTTCACTTCTCAGTTCTGGGACTCCTTCCAGAAGGCCATGGGCACCAACATTCGCTTCAGCACGACTTTCCATCCTCAAACAAGTGGCCAAGTCGAGCGAGTCAATCAAATCCTCGAAGACATGCTCAGGGCTTGTGTCATCTCTTTTGGTATGTAGTGGGAAGATTGTCTCCCTTATGCCGATTTCTCCTACAACAACAGTTTCCAAGCAAGTTCGGGCAAGGCCCCATTTGAAATTCTATATGGCAGAAAGTGATGTACTCCTGTCAATTGGTCCGACACTGGTGAACGCCAACTTCTTGGTAATGACTTGATCACAAAAGCTGAAGAACTGTGTAAAGTCATCCGTGAAAATCTCAAAGCCGCGCAATCGCGCCAGAAAAGTTACTACGATAGCAAGCATCGTGACTTGGCTTTCGAGATCGGAAACCACGTCTACCTCCGCGTCTCTCCAATGAAAGGCACTCGACGCTTTGGTATCAAAGGGAAGCTTGCCCCTAGATACGTGGGTCCCTTCAAGATCATTGGCAAAAGAGGCAAACTCACCTATCAACTTGAGCTTCCGTCCAACTTCACAAATGTGCATGATGTGTTTCACGTGTCACAGCTTCGCAAGAGCTTCACGACGCCTGAGCGCACTATCAACTTCGAAGAGATTGAACTCCAAAAATACTTGTCTTATCATGAGCATCCCATTGCCATTCTTGAAGAAACCGAGCGCAAAACTCGCAAAAAGTTGATCAAATTCCTGAAAGTTAAGTGGTCGCACCATTCCGACTGAGAAGCCACCTCGGAGCACAAGGATCACCTCCATCTCGAATATCCGAAGTTTTTTCAGTCCTAGATCTTGGGTCGAGATCCTCTTGTAGTGGTGGAGAGTTGTAACGTCCCGGATGTAACTTTCCATAATTGTAACCCCAACTCTTGCCATTTCTGGCTATGTGATATGCTTTATCCTTCGTGGTTGGGTTTTTTTCTTTCGTTTTGCATTTTGTTCATGTCATGCATTTCATCTCATGTCATCATGTGCATCTAATTTGCATTCGTGTTCATCTCATGCATCCGGTCATTTTCCCCTTGTCCGTTTCGGAATCCGACACTCCCACATGCACCCGTTTGCACCCCTCATATCTCGTTTCGTGAGCGGGAGAAAAACGTTCTCGGAATGGGCCAAGAGTTGTCGAGTGGCCTTGGTACATCACCGGTAGGCCGCTTGTCAAATTTCGTTCCATTTGGAGGTCGTTTGATGCCCCAACGGTTAACCGGGTAACCGCAAAAGCCCCTCTCTCTTTGCAGCCCAGCACCCCTCCCAAAACAACCCACTAGCCCATCTAAACCCCCTCCATGCTCTCTGTCATTCGATCATGATCGTGTGGGCGAAAACCACACCTCATTTGGACTCTCCTAGCCCCCCTACCTATAAATATGCCTCCCCCACCTCAAAATCTGGATCAAACCCTAGTCCACCCTCTCCCGCTGCCACCGGATGTGTCCGTTATTACCGGACACGTCCGCCGCCGCCACCCGGACAATTCCTCCGCTGCCACGTGTCCTGCGCCGCCTCCCACCGCCGCCGGCCCACGAGCCTGAAGCGGGCCCGTCGAGCCCATCCACCGTCGCCCCGCATCCGCATCCGCATCGCCCCATGCCCCACGCCACCGTCGCACGCCGCCTCTGCCGCGTCGCGAGCCTGCGCCGCGAGCGCCTCTGTCCTCTGCCCGCTGGACATCTTTGCCATGAGCTCGCCAGAGCCGATTTGCCGCCTCCTCCACGACCTCACCGGAGCCCGCACCTCTTCCCTGACCACGCCGGCGTCCCCCTCCTCCATGACCTCGCCGGCACACCGCCCATGTCGCCGATTCGCCGCCGACCTCGTTATCCGCACTGGAACCCTAGATCTGGAGGTTGCGATTTCGTCTAAGCCCTCAACTTTTCTTCATCATGTGCACCAGTTTGACTTGTCATATCTCCATGCTCATAGCTCCGATTTGCGCATATGATATATCGAAATGTTCGTCTCGTGATACTCTTCATGTTAGTGTCATTTCTATGCATGTTACTGTCCATATTGATGCCCTAATATTTGTTGCAAAAGTGCTATATGATGTTGTCTGCTGGAATTTATCATAACTTGCTGAATTGTCATTTTCATTTCATTTTGTGTGTGCATCCTATGAGCTTCACGTCACATGTTTACAGTGGTTCAAGCCTTGTATTTTTATGAGCTCTGTGGTGACAAGCACAAGCTTGCAAAGTAGGCTATGTGATGTTGCTGATTTCAGACACAAGATTTTGCTAAGTCCTTTTCCTGTCACATTATGATGCTATGTTGTCTTGTTTCTACTGGTAGATCTATGCATATGTTGAGGTAGTTTAGTAAGAGTGTTTTTGAAGATATGGTTATGCTCTATCCATTCATACTCTATCTGCAATTATGGAGTAATCTAGCTTGTCATTAGCATGCTCTACTTTTGGTAAATAATGTTGCTAGCAGATTGTTAACATGAAGTTTATTTTTGCCATGTCTTTTGCTAGTGATCCATGCACCCTATGAACTTTCTCTTACCATGTTTAGCTTCATATTTGTGTCTTATTACTGTTGGTTACCTTGTGATGCCATGTAATGATTTGTGGTGAGTGGCATGAGCTTGCAAAGTTGCTATCATGAATCTGTTTCTGCCATGCTCTGTTTTTCTTCAAAGTCTGAAACTGATCATATCACTTGCCATGTTTGCATGGGTGCTACCTCATTTTCTGTGCATCTTTGGCTAAAGTTCATTAAGGGAGTTTTGGTCTTTGCCTTTAGTACTAGCATGCCATGCCTTCGTTTTCCATGATATGTTCCTCTAGCATGTTGCTTGCTAGCTCTAAACATTGCTACCTGATGCTATTTATGACATGTTCAGTATTTTGACTAAGTCTGTGAAGTTGTTATCATTTGCATTTTTGTCATGTTATTTTAAGATTGTTATAGTGTATTCTTGCAGGATCTCTTTGTTCATGATTTGTAGAGCTTCACCTGTACTTTACGGCCATGTGCTTTGTTGCTACGTTGTAGTGTTGTAGCATAGTTTCTCCATGCATCTTAAGTGTTATGATGATGTTAAGCGTGGTTTTGCATCGTTATTATTTTGCTTGTCTTTTGCAAACCGTGCATCATTTCTGGTGATCCTTTTATCGATTTCGTCCGAAATCACTCACTCTTTCCAATGGTATGCTTGGTTTGCCAAGTGGATGCATTGATCATCTTTTCCCTTCCGGAGTACCCATTTGCATTGCACGTCGTACCTCGCATTCCATGACATGTCTTGCATCATGTTGCTTGTGCTTTGCACCGTGATTGATTGTTGTCCCATTGCTTGTGTTCTTGCTTTGGGTAGAGCCGGGAGACGAGTTTGTGAATGAGGAACCTATTGATTATGCTAATGAGGAGCAAGCTTTCGACAACTCTAAGAACTTCGCAGGCAGGATGATCATAACCCGAGGATCATCTTTATTAAACCCCCCGGGCCAGTGTTCCTCTGAGTGCTGGTACAACCTGGCGATGTCCAGCGCCCCCTGGGCAACCAGGGTCTCAACCAACCCGACATCTGGCCCATCCGATGTGCCCTGAGAACAAGATACGTGTGACTCCTATCGGGATTTGTCAGCACATCAGACGGTCTTGCTGGTCATGTTTTACCATTGTCGAAATGTCTTGTAACCGAGATTCCGAGACTAATCGGGCCTTTCTGGGAGAAGGAATATCCTGCGGTGATCGTGAGAGCTTGTGATGGGCTAAGTTGGGACACCCCTGTAGGGTATAAACACTTTCGAGAGTCGTGCACGCGGTTATGTGGTAGATGGGAATTTGTTAATATCCGGTTGTAGATAACTTGACACTTGACTTAATGAAAATGCTTCATCCGCGTGAGTAGCCGTGATGGTATCTTTTCGACGGAGTCCGGGAAGTGAACAAGGTTTGGGTTATGTTTGAACGTAAGTAGTTCATGATCACTTCTTGATCACTTCTAGTTTCACGTCTGTTGCATAGTTTCTCTTCCCACTCTTGTACTCGTATGTTAGCCACCATATTTTCTTAGCGCTTGCTGCAACTCCACCTCATGACCACATCCTACCCATAAGCTTGAATAGTCTTGATCTTGCGGGTTTTGAGATTGCTTAGTCCTCGTGACTCATAGATATTACCAAAACAGTTGCATGTGCCGATGATACCAGTGCAGGTGATGCTACTGAACTCAAGTGGGAGTTCGACGAGGACCTTGCCCGTTACTACGTGTCTTTTCCTGATGATCAGTAGTGGAGCCTAGTTGGGACGATCGGGGATCTAGCATTTGGGGTTGTCTTCTTTTCATTTAGATTTATCCGCAATCGGACTATGTGTGTACTCTGAATGATGTATGAATTATTTGTTCCTTTGTGTGACATGGCGATTATAAGCCAACTATATATTTATCCCTTCCTTGTTCATTACGTGGGATTGTGTGAAGATGACCCTTCTTGCGACAAAACCAACATGCGGTTATGCCTCTAAGTCATGCCCCAACACGTGGGAGATATAGCCGCATCATGAGCGTTACAACCAAGCTACTAGTTCTATTTCCTCACCTCTTCCATTTCCTCATTTCTGTGTAGAAGTACTTGATCGTTACTATTTGAAGACTTTGACTGAAGACTTTCTCAATTTCCTCAATCCTATTTCTTCAGTCAGTTTGACTTCAGCCTGCTTATCATGTGTTTACGCTACTTGTACTATGTGCTTGTTTTCATTTCATCATGATGATTGTGCTACTACTCTGTTATACTTGCATCTGAGTACTTATTCTGCTGCTAAGTAATTCGTTGCTTAGAAATTTCCTCACCCTGAAATAAGTTAGTGACGAATTTGTAAAAATCGCCTATTCACCCCCTCTAGTCGATATAACGCACTTTCACTAACCCCACATCGAATCGTTCTCTTCTTGTGTGCACATAACTTCCACCTGGATGGGTAAAACACACACTCACACTTAACAATCTGTTTCTAGCTACCCCCCCTCTCAATCTTCCCCTATATCCCCGAAACCAATAAGACCGTCCCTTCGTTTAGTTCCCGCCTACATGCACCATCGATATATAGTAGTCTTCCTCGGTGTCTCTCGAACAAACACATTCTCACGCGCACACGCCTTCTCTCCCCTCTCTACGGGCCTTTTCTCTCTCGCACCCCCTCGTTGGTGGCCTCTGCCATACACATCACCTCTCTACGATGAAGCCACACACACTTAAATTACTTTTGCCACCGAAGACTCCGCGTCACACACACAGGCACCCACCCACCCTCACCCCCCCACACACACACTAAGACTCCATCTCACACACATGCTCTAGGCGGAGCATTTGTTCCTACCACCCTTCGTCCAACCTTACCTATATGATAAACAATCACCTTAATTTACTTGTATAACATGGACAAATTCCACTTTACTTTAGTAGTTAGCAAACTTCTCATAATTATATAACGCAAATCACGAGCAGGAAGTGACATTTTTTTACACAACCACGGTAACATGGCCACATAAATCACTAGCTAAAGTGTAATACCATTATACTTATATCCCGATGCAAAAGGTTGAGTACATGTCCGAAGAATAGAGTCGCACACACACACTCTGTCTCTTAGAATCTCACACACACACACACCAGTTACGTGACGCCCCCTTAAGCAGACCTGTATGTTACAATTTGTTCACCCGCGGGTACACGTGATGGTGCGCATTTATTTAAGCTGGACGGTGAACCCAAACAATAGCTGCATTCATTCCCCTCCCGCCTCCTCTTCTCTGGTCCGCGTCGCCTGATAGCCATGGCCCGGCCGAAGGTGATGACATATGCCATACTCCCACTGGAGCGGCGCTTTAATCTGAAGCCTGGATCGTAGCCGCCCTGCCTCCGGAGTCCGGACTAGACGGAGCCGGACGAGGAGGCATTGGAGGTGGAGCAGCACGCGAAGCCGGAGGAGGAGAACGACGATGCGGAGCTGGAACAGGACGACGCGACACACACGAACCGTAGCCGGAGGGGGATGATGATTTCCATTGTACTCGGACTTAAAGGGCTTTGAGTTTCATGCCACATTTATTTCATTGAGATAAGAGAAAGGAAATTTTAGTGGTCATTAATGCATCTTTTTGTGCTAGCACTCCTATATGAGGGTTGACCGGTCGCTTCCCGCGGACGTGCGCGGGCAGTGGGAGAGGAAGGAGAAGGGAAGTGGGCTGTGGAGTAATGTTTTTACCACAATTTCTTAGGAAACTGAGTGCAATAATTGAGTAGTTTTGCAAACTACCAGTACTACACCTGAAACAATTCAAAACCAATACCACCACCACGCCCGCATCTGACCGCCCTGGCCGACACGACCCCCCTCCTTTGTCGGCGCGCGCTTCCCACGTAAAACGGCCAGTGTCACCCCAGAGCATCAGTGCCACATTAATGCCTGGCCAGAGCGGAGGCGACCTCTCACTGGCGCCGGCTTTGAAGCAGTGCGACGGCCGAGAGAGCGCCGCTTCCCAGTGCACGCGACTGCTCCGCATCGAGGCTGGCCATAGTTTGGATGAGTCTCCATCATGGGGATCCACACTAGCTGTGATGATATGGACTCCCATTGCCTAAGTACTCTACTACTACTATATTAATTGGAGGCACAAATTAGGTTTTATATTTGTTTACGTGTATGCCCCGAGACCTTCCAACTAGACATGTCTTTCTATCCGGGTCACACTTTGTAGCGTTCATACCACTAGTACAACTATGTGTTGTCTCCGACTCAGAAGTGGAAGAAGTGGAGACGCTCTACCACGTTGTTCATGTCCCAATCCTTTCCTGACATGTGGGACATCCATCATGTGTCGTGTTTGGCACTCCTTCGTCGTAAGAGTTGAAATGCTAGCATTCATCAAAAATCAAAAATAAATATAAATAGAAGTGATAATATACCACACGGTTTCCTTGCTCCTCGATATCAGAAAGAATACTTCCGTTCGCCGACATGTGGGACGTCGATCATCTTGGTCCACTTGCCATGCATGCAGAACTCCAAGGGAGAGTCACCCCGATTGTCATGCTGCAGTAATAATGACTAATGAGCCATCAAATCACAGGCCCAACCTTTCCCACTGTGAAGTTGCTCGGACGAAGGAACCATCATAACTTCGTTGAATTCCGCTTCTTGAAGAAAACTACTATACTAGTAGTACTACTAGCTACAGTAGTATTGTACTCCAGCAGAGGCCTCCTTTGGATCATAGGATAGGAATTTTATAGGAATATGAAAATCATAGAAGTGAGATGACATGCATCTAAATTCCTATAGAGAAAGAGATGCCATTTGATGCATAGGATAGGAAATTTTCCATTGAGTCTAGGCTAATGTACTGGTTATTTGCTCTAAAAACTACACTAGTAACTAGTACTGGTACATGCTCATAATTAATTAAACAAACATACGGGCAACACAGACACACACACTAACTACTAGTACTACTACTTCTCACATGCTAGCCAGATGCCGTCGTTCTCCTTCCCAGCTTTGTCAGCGACACCCCACCGTTCATGGATCTCTGCCAACCTCTCCACGGCAGCGCGTGCGTCCTCTTCTTTCTTGCGGTGGTGGGCCTCTCTTTTCTTGAGTGCTTTCAGAATTTTCCGCTCCTTCTGTGTAGCTTTGGCCGCCTCTTGCTCTACCACCCATTCGGCCTTGGTAGCTTCAAATTCCGCCCACGTAGGTTTGAGGTCGCGAGCGGCGATGAACTCGGCACGACGGGATGCCATCGCTTCCCTACCATTTTGTGTGCGGTCGTGGGCGGTGAGGAACTCGGCGCGGTAGGATGTGATCGCTTCCTTACCGGTTAGTGTGCGGCGCGGTGGCATGAACGACGCTTGGTGAGAGCTCTGGGTGGAGTGGCCGGACAACCATATAGTGCATTGGTTTGTCAAGAGCTCAAGGATAGAAGACGAAAGAAATTTGGATTCCACTTCAATCCTGGTCATTTATTACCGAGTAAAATGCATTGGCGGTCATCAAACTTGTCTTGATAGCTCACTTTGATAATTGTATACGAGATATGGTGATTATACGGCCACTGGCTATGCGTATAGCTCCATATTTGTTTGGTTGACCAGTCAAATAGTCCGCATGCGCCTCATCAGCTTGTGTTCTTTATCTATCTATCTATGCTGGCCTACCTGTCAGTGGAGAAAGAAATAAAAACCAAAATTGTGTGTATGTGAGGAATCAAACCACAGACTCGTCGCTGCAACGCACACTCGTCGGCCAAATGAAAATGAAATACTTTGCGTTAAATGCACAAACCGATTTTCTTATATTATACGTGATGCACGCATTAGTGCACACTGTCCATAGAGGTAAGTAGCATGTATGCATGCAGACACTCATGCTCACACTGTCAAACCATGCTAATGCATGCACGTCGCCCTCTCAATCAAAGTCCTGCTCATGGCGCAACGCAAATGGCGAGCCCGTCACCTGCACGCCCCGGCGGTGCCTGACATTACTGTATAGATGTTTGCTGGCGGCCTCTGCACACACTGTCGTGGGTTTGTCATGGCAGATGTCCTTGTGAAAGGACTTAGTCATGGAGCCATCGCTACGGGTTAGCTTAAAGGGGTTAAACCCCGAACAAGGGGACACGGGGAATTTTATACTAGTTCGGCCCCTTCGAGGAAGGTAAAAGCCTACGTCTAGTTGTGATTGGTATTGCTAGGGTTTTGAAGGCCAGAGAGTGAATCCGCTTTGTCTGGCTTCTCGAGTTGTTGTCTGTCCCTAGACCGCTGCCGGGTCGTCCCATTATATACATAGGTTGACTCCCGCCGGTTTACAGAGTCCCGAAGCCGGATCATAAACGTATCCAGTCTGGTCTCTATTCTTCCTATCTTACAATACAAGTTACATGACTAAGCCGGTTTACATTTATAGGCTTTAACCCGCCTTTGGGCCTTGGGCCTCGATGAAGCGCCATCATCCTTGCATCTTTATAGGCTTCTAATCTTCAAGGAGTCAACCCGGCTACATAAGGCCGGTTTACCTCCAATAGTAATATCCCCAACATTAGGCCCCAGATTGGTTTGAACTCGTTCATGTCAATCTTCTATAGTTAGAAAAATTCTTCCCTCATATCTTCACCTCGATCTTGTAAACCGTCGTGACGTCACACTTCAAGATTATGATAAATCGTCCTGATGTCATCCATCCGTTGATGTCGAAGATTACCTTCATTTAATATGTCTTCAGCCATCGAGGCGACACCCTTATTAACTTATCCATTTTGGGCTCCTCGATTCCTGCACTTGCCGTTTCATCTCTTCGCCTTATAAATAGGGAAAGCGGACCTCTTTTCTTTTCTTTCCGCTACCCATTCATCTCTTCTTCTTCCTCTCAACGACCCCGCTCCCGAGCACCGCCGTCATCTTCGAACTCTGCCTCTGCTTCGCCGTTCGCCGCTGCATCAACCTGGTCGCACCAGAGTTCCACAGCGCCCTTCCCCTGCTTCTGCCGTCGCAGTAAGTCTTTTCCCCTTTCTTTCTTAGATCCATTAGGGTTTCCTTGTTCTTCGCTGTTCTTGAGGTTCATCCGAGCTTTCAGTGTTGCTCTTTCATGGCCTTTAGGTGAATACTTTGTATGTGACGTACTCCTTGTCGTAGCTAACCTTCCATTGTCACCACAAACCTTTTATGCGCAAAGAACTGATCTAGTCCTTCATAAGTTGCTTCGGTTTTGCACCCCTTCTAGATCCAATTATTTTTACTTTTTTATCTTATCTTAGATCCGAAAATTTCATATGTCACTATGAGATCTGTTTCTATGTCCTTGTGAGATTTGTTTCTCTTTACACTAACATAGGCGGTTTAACCTTGTATAAGCAGTCTATGCCATTAGCCCTCTGATAAACTGGAGGAGCATTTTACCTTCATAATTATGTTCCGGTTTAACAGTGTCTGAGTAATCCTGTGCTAGTATTACCTTTTTCCCTTATTGCATTAGTCTCCGGTTTACACCACTTCACATATCAGTATGTTTCTTACTCCCTTGTATCTTGCATATAATCATGCGTAATTTATAAACCGGCCTTTCATTTTCAGCTTATTTGTTTCGCAATGGCCAAACAATTCACTTCCTGCAACTGGGCTTGTTCCCGGGTTACTGAGACTCAGTTGAATGAGATGGTCAGCATTGGCTCCCTACCTAAGAAAACTGAAATCAAATGGCGAGTTCCCGGAACAGAAAATCCTCCGACCCCAGGGCAGCGCGAGGTGATGGTCTTTGTTGATCACATAGGCCGTGGCTTCAAACCGCCAGGATCAAAGTTTTACCGAGATGTGCTTGCCATCTTCCAACTTCATCCGCAAGATATCGGTCCCAACTCGGTCTCCAATTTATGCAACGTCCAGGTCTTCTGTGAAGTATATTTACAAGAAGAACCAACTGCAGAACTATTCCAGGATTTCTTCCACTTAAACCGGTGCATAGTGTTTGTAAATGGACCGAACACAGAACTTGGTGGTGTCTCAATTCAAAAGCGGAAAGAAGTTGAATTTCCTCATGCCAAACATCATAGTCACCCAAAGGAATGGAACCAAACTTGGTTTTATTGTAGAGACACTTCGCCTGAAGATGAAAATCCCCTCCCCGGCTTTCGTGATCACAGACTATCCAACACTCACCCAATGCCACAACGCCTGAGCTCTTCAGAAAGGGCAAAATATGCTCCTCAACTCGCCAAACTCCGGGCCTTTATGGCGAACGGTTTAACAGGCGTGGACTTTGTGCACTGTTGGATATCCTGGAGTATCTTGCCGCTAAGCCGGTGCCGCGGTTTAATGTGTGAATATACCGGTGAGGTTGAAGACCCTCAACGCCATTGCAACATCCAATTATCTGAGGAAGAGGTCACTGAAGGTGTAAAGAAGATTCTGAATGAATCAGAACTGATCTGTAGTCAAACTGGTCTGAGTCCCTTCTATGCCAAAAACAAACCGCCTGTTGTAAGCATTATATTTCCCCCTCATCTCTAATATTTTTAGCTTATGCAACCTGTAATCCTTCTTTGTATATAGGGAGATGACCCCTTCTGTAAACGGAAAACCATAGAGAAAGCGGCAAAACCGACTGGAGACAAAGCGGTCAAGCCATCCCGCCCAAAGACCAAAGCCGTAAAACGGACGTCAAAATGGAAAACGGCTGACCGGATTAATATGGAGCTTGATGATGATACTGACGATCCAGAAGTTGAGGTAGAACTTGACACACTTGGCTCTCTTTTCATGCATCTCATTAACAATGATCTTTCTCAAGAGGACGCAGAAGCTAGTCAAGCTGATGATGTAGAGGTAATTACCCTTCCTCCGGTTCAGACTCTATGCCAACACAAAAAAACTCGCCAACCAGTCCGGAAAGTAAGATTTTCTCATCCTCTTGCTCACTTGGATCCAACATTTATTTTGAAGACTCAGCAACATGAAGCTCGCCGGACAACCCGGCACAGTGGCCAACATGTCACTTCAGCCGGTTTACCTGATACTCCAGTTCGGAAGCGCTAGTCTGAGGTCTCTCCTACTTCTGACCATTCTTACCCCAAGGCAGGTTATTTCAGACAGCCTCTTAATCCGTCCGATTCAAATTATTAGGTGACACCTCCTTCATCTTCTGGTGAATCGATAGCAACTCAACTCCCCCCTTTGAAAACTGTGGCCGGGTGAGTTGAAAAAAACCTTTCCTTTCAATGCGTCATAAATCCTTTGAATAGGATGTTAATCCTCTTTTATTCTGTTTGCAGGGCCAAAGCCAGACCCAGTAAGAAAGCTCGGACCACCAATCCGCTCGAAGATCCGGTCGCCGAAGAAGAAGAACCAAGAGGTGAACCGGAACAACCTCGTGAACCGGAAAGCCCTCATCCTGAAGCTACTTCTGATAACCCACCTGTTGAAGGCCAAAATACTGATGAACCAGCAGGCGCTAATCCTGCCGCACCTGAAGTTGAACTGGCAGAACCAAACCGGGCTAGTCCGGTGAAAGATGCTGAAATTCCAATATCATCACCAAAAACCCTAAAGGCCAAGGTGATGACATTATTATTACTAGAATGGGCCACAGCTCTCCTGGCAATCCCGTCATTTTGGCTCAACACAGTGCCAAAGAAGAGCAAGCTGCCAGGGAGAAAGGTAAATGGAGCAGCGATTTATCAAGCTATGCTCATCTTAACGCTGATAAGCTCCATTCTGGCTTCTTGAACCGTCTGCACTCCCTTTGTGTATTGATTTATAGCTAAAATACTATCCCAAGTAGCCCCCAAGGGCCGTTTTATGATTGTTAATCATAAACCGGGTCTTTGTAACACTTTAAGCATCTCATCATTGATCCTTGCAATGGCAGGTCTCTAATAATAGATAAGACTCATCTTGAAATAATTAGATAACTTTCTGCAGCATAGCCCCCAAAGGCCGGTTTAAATTGGCAAGTTAATCCGGTTTTTAATCCACACATCCATTTTAGAATAGATTCACATTAGCCCCCAAGTGTCAAGAATAATGCTTGCATTGTTCTGGAGACTTGCATAAAGTGTAGTACTTGAGAGCAAATAGGCATTAGCCCCCAAGTATGAAGTGCATAACTTTGTTATACGCTTTGTACTTAACACATATATATGATGTTTGTTTAACATACCTGCAACGTGGCAGGCTGAACTGAGAAGCAAAGATGCCCGAAATTCTGATTTGCAAGAGAATGTGAAGTCACAATAAGCCGAGGCTGAAAAAGCCAAAGAGGAGCTGACCCAGGCCCTGGCCGTGATAGAAAAGTTGAAAGAATCTTTCAACAAAGATCGTGCTGACTGGGAAACTGAGAAATCCGGTTTAACCAAAAGAGCTGTAGACGCCGAGGCAGCCCTGAAGCCAGTGGTAGACGAACTAGCCGGTTTGAAACACCAACTCAATGCTATGACCTCTGCTATCTTTGGTAAGTACCTGCTTTATGTGCATTGCATAAGTTGATGAACCTTATAACTGACAAAAATGCTGATAAAACCTTTGACAGGTACCCGGATCACTCATTTTGGCACAGATATGCGTATGAAACTCAAAGTGGCATACACATTGATTGAGCACTTGTACTCTAGGTCTCAGCGGGCTATTTGCACGACGGCTTATAACAAACCGGCTCCCACTTTGATTAAAGAGACTCTTGAGAAGTTGGCCATGTTACCAGGCCGCATCGCCGAGTTGAAGAAAGAAGCTGCCAGAGCCGGATCTTTAACTGCACTTATTCGAGCAAAAGCCTAGATTCCAGATCTTGAAGCGGAAGACATCATCAAAGGATACCCGGGTGTTAAAGAAGATGGTTCCAACTTTGACAATGATGATCTCCGACAGCTGACCAAACAGATGTGGCCAGCAGCCAGCAAGCTGGCCGATGATACCGATTTGTCCCATTTTCAACCGTTTTACAATGCGGAGGGGAAGAGGCAGCCGGCCGACATCCATGAAGTTGAAGAACTTGTGCCTCCGATTCATAAGCACACTCATGCTCCTGATATTAACCCCTCCAATCTTTTCCATGAAGAAGCAGTGTTTCAAGCTTTAACTGGACTCGATTGGTCAAAGGTTGATTTCCAGCGACTAGGGAGGGATGAAGAAGTGCCCACACCAATGGACCCTCAACTATCAAACCGTCCAGATGAAGCGTCCTGAACCGGCCGCCGGTTTACTGTCCACCGTGTGCCGATTTTATGAAAAAAAATTATGCCATTGGAGCCACTTTGAAGGCTTCTTGTAATAGGATAGCCAAAACTCCTTTATTTGCCATGCCTTCGAACATGTTTTGTAATGCCTCATGACAACTTGTGCCACCCTTTGGGATTTATTTATGCATAACCCATGATGAGTTGTGTTCCTGGGTTCAACAACTTAAGAGTGTCTAGCGGTTTACCACTAGACGGGTCAATAAATCCAAGAAGTGTACATGACATAGATGAAATAAACAAAGTGTTTGTACAAAACAGAATATACACAACATACCTCTTTGGTTGACCAACGGTGCATACGGCAAATGTGTTAATACCGATCCGGAACGTTGATAACCTTATCTCTGTATTGCCGGTTTAAACCGGACCGGGATAACTACTGGGCTTTCTTTATAACACTGGTGATTTAGTCAAACCAGACCGGGTCAATAAACACCAATTTATAACTGATCATGTGCCAACAACTTGTAGTTGAGAAGCAAGCCGGGTCAAGGACGCCGATTTATCAAAAAATACTTATGATTTTCAATAAACAAAATTCAAACAGGAAAATATGCAAGGCTTTTTACGAGCTGCCAGGCTCCAAATCGAGGCTTTTCATGGGCTGCCAGGCCTCTGAGTTAAACCATTTAACAAAGCCTTTTAAGAAGGGCCTCCGATTAACCAATTGTGACGCCCCAAGACCAAAGCTCCAGATGCCTTCCATGTTTTTCCGAGATTTGTCATGTGATTTGTTTAGCTTGTTGCATTCATCATTGCATATTTTGCATTGCATCATGTCATCATGTGCATTATGCTATTCATGCATGACATTTTGTTGCATGCCCCATGTGTGATCCATGCATCTGCACCTCTCCTTCCTTCTCTTTTCTTTCTTTTTGCAAGTGCCATCTTGCCCTCCTCCATTTATGTTCAACTTCTCCCTACAAATCTCACACCTCATCCTTAACTTCTCTGCCAAATGTCATTCTATTTGGATTTGTTTTGGTTGGGTTCAAAAATGGCTCAAGTTTGAATTTAATTCAAACTTGGATTATTTTTCTACCTCTAAAATTTGCCAAGTCAATTTATTCAAATCCTGTAAAAATCCAGGAATCCATATATATTTCTGTCTCTGAGCCTTTCCTTCCAAAAACTCCTTCCCTTTTCAATCTTGGAGGTGTCTAATTATTTTAGGCCGAATATAAGGAAGGATGGAAGGCCTCAATCCCAGCTGAAGCCCACCTGGGCCTTTCTTTCCCCGGCCCAGCCGAGCCGAACGGCCACCTGCTCCCTCCCTCACGGCATCTCCTTCCTCCAGAGTATAGCAACAGCAGCGCCGTGAGCAGGAGGCTCACGGACGTTGAGGCTAGCGCATGCCTGCTCCCCTATAAAGCCCCGCAGCGACCCCTAGGGTTTCCTCCTCCCTCCTCCTTCCCTCCTCGCGTCGCCATGTCTCTTCCTCCCCTCTGTTATCCCTTCTTCTTCAAGATCAGAGAGCACCACCAAGAGCATTGAAATAAATCATCGATGGCCGTCGACGTTCTTGCGACCGGAGGGCCTCAAGCTCGTCTTCGACATGTCATCCTGCACCCCGTCACCCTCCTCGGCCAATCCCCGCAGTTAGTTGGGCGGGAGCCTCCCCAATGCGCCTCCCTGCCGTTGCCGTCGCCATGGTCGGTCGAGCCAAGCCGACCTCGAGCCCGGTGTCGTCCACGTCGTGGTGGCCTTCTTCTTCCTCTAGAGCGACCTCCACGAACCGGATCGCCAAGTCCAGCGCCCCGTCGCGGTCTTCTTCCCCTGCTTCCTCTGTGTCGCCTAAGGAGTCGCCAAGTCCCACGCCTGGCGTCCTCCCCTGCTTCCTTCTTCCTCGAATAGGAACCACGTCGAGTTAGGTATACCTACTTCCCTCCCTCTTCTTCCTGCCGAGTTTAGGTCACCAGAGTCACCACTAGATCCATGCCATCGTCGAGCCCTCGCTGCTCCGGCGAACCTTTGAAACTTTCAGTGAAAAGCTGTCGTGCCCTGTCCGGATCTTGTCCCCGCTCGCCTCGCTCGGGCCCATGCTTCGCTTTACCTCACCGCCTCGCTGCAGCCTTGCCTCAAGTGTTGCACATGCACACACAACCGCAGCTCCACACGCTCCCTAGCTTGTTTTCGCACGCCCGCTGTTGTAGCCCTTGCCTCGCAATGCATCGCCACCATGGCCGCAAGCTCCTACTTCCACACATGCCACTGGCTTCGTTGCTTTGCTGCACCTTCGCCGCACGCCCCCCCCCACACACGCATCTACACCCGCGCACGGCCGCGCTCGATTGCGAGCCCGTGACCCTGCTTCGTCTTGCCGCCGCCATGTCCGGGGCGACCTCGAGATCGTCCTCGTTGCATATTGAGCTCCAATTAATTTGTAGGATTGCTTGTGCACTTTTCCATGCCATGCCTCATTAAACCGGACATGCATCATACTTGGTTGTGCATCATGCCATGATTATGTGGTGGTTGTTTACTATGTTGTTTGCTTCTTTCCGGTGTTGCTTCTTCGGGTTAGTTCCGATAACGTCATGTTTATCAGGATCCGTTTGCTACGTCCGTTTGTCTTCTTCACGGACTCGTTCTTCTTCCTTGCGGGATCTCAGGCAAGATGACCATACCCTCGAAATCACTTCTGTCTTTGCTTGCTAGTTTCTCGCTCTTTTGCTCTGCCTATGCTGCGATACCTACCACTTGCTTATCATGCCTCCTATATTGTTAAGCCAAGCCTCTAACCCACCTTGTCCTAGCAAACCGTTGTTTGGCTATGTTACCGCTTTGCTCAGCCCCTCTTATAGCGTTGTTAGTTGCAGGTGAAGATTGGAGTATGTTCCTTGTTGGAACATGGATTTTTGTTGCGATATCACAATATCTCTTATTTAATTAATGCATCTATATACTTGGTAAAGGGTGGAAGGCTCGGCCTTATGCCTAGTGTTTTGTTGCACTCTTGCCGCCCTAGTTTCCGTCATATCGGTGTTATGTTCCCGGATTTTGCGTTCCTCACGCGGTTGGGTTATAATGGGAACCCCTTGACAGTTCGACTTGAATAAAACTCCTCCAGCAATGCCCAACATTGGTTTTACCATTCGCCACCTAGCCTTTTTTCCCTTGGGTTTTGTGGACCCAAGGGTCATCTTTATTTTAACCCCTCGGGCCAATGCTTCTCTAAGTGTTGGTCCAAAACGAGCAGCCTGCGGGGCCACCTCGAGGAAACTCGAGGGTTGGTTTTACTCGTAGCTTGACCTATCTGAGTGTGCCCTGAGAACGAGATATGTGCAGCTCCTATCAGGATTTGCCGGCACATTCGGGCGGTGTTGCTGGACTTGTTTTACCATTGTCAAGGATGTCTTGTAACCGGGATTCCGAGTCTGATCGGGCCTTCCCGCTAGAAGGAATATCCTTCGTTGACCGTGAGAGCTTGTGATGGGCTAAGTTGGGACACCCCTGCAGGGATTTGAACTTTCAAAAGCCGTGCCCGCGGTTATGGGCAGATGGGAAATTGTTATTGTCCTGTTGTAGAAAACTTGAAGTTTAACTTAATTAAAATGCATCAACCGTGTGTGTAACCGTGATGGTCTCTTTCCGGCGGAGTCCGCGAAGTGAACACGGTGTTGTAGTCATGCTTGATGTAGGTTGTTCTAGGATCACTTCTTGATCATAGTTGTTCGACCGTGCTTTGCCTTCTCTTCTCGCTCTCATTTGTGTATGTTAGCCACCATATATGATAGTCGCTTGCTACAGCTCCACCTCATACCATTACCTTACCTATGAGCTTAAATAGTCTTGATCGCGAGGGTGTGAGATTGCTGAGTCCCCGTGACTCACAGATACTTCCAAAACCAGTTTGCAGGTGCCGATGTTACCGAGCAGGTGACACAACCAAGCTCAAGGAGGAGCTCGATGAAGATATTGTCCTTTGTGTTGTTTCGTTCTAGTTGATCAGTAGTGGAGCCCAGTCGGGACGATCGGGGATCTATGTAGCATTTGGGGTAGTCTTCTTTCATTTTGGTTCTGTAGTCGGACCTTCATTGTATCTAGATGATGTAATGCTTTATTCATGTATTGTGTGAAGTGGCGATTGTAAGCCAACTATGTATCCCTTTCCCTTTATGTATTACATGGGTTGTTTGCGAAGATTACCTCACTTGCGACATTGCTTTCAATGTGGTTATGCCTCTAAGTCGTGCTTCGACACGTGGGAGATATAGCCGTATCGAGGGCGTTACAAGTTGGTAATCAGAGCCTTCCCTGACCTTAGGAGCCCCCTGCTTGATCAAATCGTTGGCGTTGTTGAGTCTAGAATAATGTTTTTAGTCTTTTAGGATTATATATATCGGAGAGTTAGGAATTCTTTTTACTCCTTAGTCCCTTCGTCGCTCTGGTGAGGCATCCTGACGTAGAGTTTTGACTCTTCTCTTCTCAAATTTCACTAAAAAAAATTTAGATCACGCGGGTATCTTGGAATCGTTCCGATGGTTTTGTGACGAGAACATTGTTCTTGGTGCCTCCTGTCATTTAGGGGTTGTGGCAGTGTCCCGAGGAGTTGAGCTCCGAGGTGTTGTCGTCACAATTTTATCGTTGCAGTTCTGGAATACCTGAGTTTTGCCGACATCGAAAATCTCTTTTATGCAGTTGTTGGTGAGATAACCTCGACGCCACCCAGTACTGGGGCGGGAGTTCAGGAGTATTGCCATAACTTGTATAACAGATGCTTTTCGAATGTTGAGGTAGATGATTTCCGAAGGTTTCTTGGTTATGTGTTGAAGGATGGATACAGCTGGATGTAGGATTTGCTAGTTTTGGGTGAGATATTATGCTTCCCCTGTATCCCCAACACCTGATTGCATAACCGGAAAGGTTCGGGAGTTTCATAGGTGGGAATTCAAGTAGCTCGTAGGATATCTTTCCGACAGACGTATGATATGAAATTGGGGTTCGACGTCTAGTGGTCCGCCTATTCACGGTTGGTTTTATAGTGGTATCGTTGTGTCTTAAAGAGTCCATGGCTATGCCAACTCGGGGACGCTTGGTATGTCATGTGCACTGCCTTGTACATGATGGTGATGTACGATCGAGCCCGTGTAGGCCCCACCACAAAAACTTCGGACGAAATCTCTATCATATGTTTGTTCCGGCTTATTCTGCAAGCCAATCCTTTGTTTTGTTTTTGAGTTGTGGTATTCGAGTTGCTTCGAAGTCAAATGTTGATTCCATCTCTTGTCTAAGTGGTGTTCTCATATTCCTATGTGAATACTAATCCTTCTTGACAATCGAGATTGTCATGGCAATCCTTTTCAACCGTTGCGTCTCTCTTCAAGTGGATCCGTTAAATTTCAACATTTGCAAGATTCAATCTCAGCTTTCTCAAGGGTGTTCGTTTCATCCATCCCAAATTGTCTTTGTTTTCCCACCCACCCACCCATTTTTCTTCAAGGATTCAGATTTCTTAATCACTATCCATCTTATCGATGCGAAGTCTCTCCATTCTTTTCCGTCAATGTTCTTATCCGGTGTTTCTAAAGAAGATGCTAATGGAGTTTCAAGTTCGTTACTCTTCACTCATTTTCTTCTCCGGTGGATTCAAGTCAAGCTTCGTTGATCATATCCTTTCCTTGTTTCAATACTTTCGCTTGTCGGTGCTCCTCTTAATCATCCATTTCTCGTTATTCAATTGTTCCAGAGTGCTAAAGATATCTCAAAAGATTTGTGTCTCCATTATCAATCCGTCCAAGATATCTCGAGGTTGTTATCTCATTCAAGCTGTTTAATTCAACCGGTGCTATCTCCTTTTCAAGTAATTGTTCTATGGTGTTTCTTTTGAGTGGGCCCTAACCCACAGGTCTTTTCCCAGGATCTTACCTGACTCTTCTTATTCTCCCGGAGTTATTCTCAAATCTTCTAAAGTTTGATGCAAGAATGAATTATCATTAGTCAAATGTCTTCTCCAAGATCTTCCAAATTCTTTTCATCATTGGTTCAACTTTTCTATTCTTCTTTATTCCGGAGTGTCTCAACAATTCACGGTGGTGTTTCTCGTCGTCATTCTCAGATTTTGAAGACCGAAGAAGAGTTTTTCCTCCATATCTTATCTGTTCTCTCAAAGATTCGTCATTCTAGCTTGTTGCCATCCTCTCATAGTTGTTTTTGGATTGTGAGAATTCTTTTCATCTATCCGGAGCAATTCAGGAGTCTTTACAGTTTGATTCTCCAAAGGCCATCATTTCGGTTTATTCATTCCCAGCTTTCAGTTATCATTTCTCCTAATCTTACCAGTGCTTCGTTCAAGTTTTCTATAACCAATTTGGGATCTCTTCATTCACTTGCATCTAAATTCTCTCAAGCATCTTCGTTCATTTGCTAATTCTTCCCGGTGTTTCTTCATATTTCGTCGTTCATTTTCAATTCTTACGGTGGTTTACTCAAGATTTCTCTTCCTTCGTTTATCATATCAATTTATTCGTTACTTCAATTCTACCGGTGGTTCATTGAAGACCTTCTCAAGTTGAGCTATATCTATCTTCATCCTTGCTACGAAAATAAGTAGTATGCCAAATCCGTTGATTGTCATCAATTTAAATTGGTGAAGGATACGCATAACGTAATTATTATTATTGTTTCATCCAAGTGATCTAATTCCTGCTTTCCGGAGTGGTTCATCATATCACATTCTCGGTTTGAGATGCTTTATCTTTCTTTTCCGGAGTTCCAAGCTTTTCCGCATTATCTCGTTGCGAAGCTCCTTCTAAATCATCACAAGGCTTCACCTTGTGTTTTCATTTTCTCCTTCCTTTCGTTTGATCATCCTTTTGTTACCGGAGTTCTTCATGGAGGTTCTACATGACGGTTCATCAAGGATTTAATTCCTTCTCGAAGTGTTCATCAAGATTCTTTTCAGAGGAGCTCAAGCATTCTTCATCCTGTGTTCCGAAGTACAATTCGTTCTATCCTATCTTTTAAGATGGTGTTATGTCATTCTTGATGATTTCCCTCCGTGGTTCATGATTCACAAGCTATCAAGAATGAGGTATTTTAAATCCATCAATTTATTCTTTCGATTTATCTTGGGTTATATTTCACCTAAAGCCTTCCCTAAGGAATGTTGCTATTGTGGTCCTTCTCAGTGACCCAAGCTTGCTCTTTATCCTCTTGGTGGAACAAGTTTTTCATCTCTTCGTTGATCTCAAGCAAGCAATTTTTTTCGTTTGTGGCAGGTTTTCACCTCAAGTTCTTGAGATGTTTTCCATAAGCCCTCAACAAGCCTGTTCTTTTCGTTGTTGATTTCCCAACATCTCCATTAAATCCATCTTTTAAGGATGTTCTCTCAAATTCATTTGAGGTAGAACATGTTGTTTTCTTCTCCGTTCTTTTCATTGCATTCTTTCATTTCTTCCGGAGGCATTGTGATGATGCTCTCTTCACTCATCATCTCGTATTGTGAAGATCATGCTCTTTACTTTGCTTATCCATTCAACCGGAGTGTCGTGTTTTCATTCCAGTTCTCTCATCTTATCAAGTTTTGCCTCCCTTCTCAACCGGAGTGCTGTCTGAAATCTTTCTTATCCCTTGTGCAATTCTTTTAATAGTTCGCGAGGCAGTGTGTTGTGATTTCTTCAAGTATCTTCTCATCTTGTCAAGTTCTTATTCAATTCCTTTTCTTTTCAGACGGAGTGTTGTCCAAATTATATCAATCTTAATACTTCTCTATCTTGTTTTAACTAGAGTGGTTTCAATATATATCTTGCCCTTCAACCTCAAGGTTCTCGTAATGTTCCTTGTTCCTCTTTTCTAATGGAGTGTTTTCAACTTTGTGCATCTCCGTTGTTTTCTTTCTTTCAATTTATTCAACATCGCAAGGTTTCTTTGGTCTCACTCGTTTGTTAAAGAAGCACTTAGTTTTACCTCTTCTCTTTCTCTCCGGTTTTCCCTCCGGTGCCATCCTAGATCTTGGGACGAGATCCTCTTGCAGTGGTGGAGTGTTGTGATGCCCCAAGACCAGAGCTCCAGATGCCTTCCATGTTTTTCCGAGATTCATCATGTGATTTGTTTAGCTTGTTGCATTCATCATTGCATATTTTGCATTGCATCATGTCATCATGTGCATTGTGCTATTCATGCATGACATTTTGTTGCATGCCCCATGTGTGATCCATGCATCTTCACCTCTCCTTCCTTCTCTTTTCTTTCTTTTTGCAAGTGCCATCTGTCCTCCTCCATTTATGTTCAACTTCTCCCTACAAATCTCACACCTCATCCTTAACTTCTCTGCCAAATGTCATTCTATTTGGATTTGTTTTGGTTGGGTTCAAAAATGGCTGAAGTTTGAATTTAATTCAAACTTGGATTATTTTTCTACCTCTAAAAATTGCCAAGTCAATTTATGCAAATCCTGTAAAAATCCAGGACTCCATCTATATTTCTGTCTCTGAGCCTTTCCTTCCCAAAACTCCTTCCCTTTTCAATCTTGGAGGTGTCTAATTATTTTAGGCAGAATATAAGGAAGGATGGAAGGCCTCAATCCCAGCCGAAGCCCACCTGGGCCTTTCTTTCCCCGGCCGAGCCGAGCCGAACGGCCACCTGCTCCCTCCCTCACGGCGTCTCCTTCCTCCAGAGTATAGCAGTAGCAGCGCCGTGAGCAGGAGGCTCACGTACGTCGAGGCTAGCGCCTGCCTGCGCCCCTATAAAGCCCCGCAGCGACCCCTAGGGTTTCCTCCTCCCTCCTCCTTCCCTCCTTGCGCCGCCATCTCTCTTCCTCCCCTCTGTTTTCCCTTCTTCTTCAAGATCAGAGAGCACCACCGAGAGCAGAGAAATAAACCGTCGATGGCCGTCGTCGTTCTCGTGGCCGGAGGGCCTCAAGCTCGTCTTCAACATGTCGTCCTGCACCCCGTCACCCTGCTCGGCCGATCCCCGCAGTTAGTTGGGCGGGAGCCTCCCCAATGCGCCTCCCTGCCGTCGCCGTCGCCATGGCGGGTCGAGCCAAGCCGAGCTCGAGCCCGGTGTCGTCCACGTCGTGGTGGCCTTCTTCTTCCTCTGGAGGGACCTCCATGAACCGGATCGCCAAGTCCAGCGCCCCGTCGCGGTCTTCTTCCCCTGCTTCCTCTGTGTCGCCTAAGGAGTCGCCAAGTCCCATGCCTGGTGTCCTCCCCTACTTCCTTCTTCCTCGGACAGGAACCACATCGGGTTCAGAGCTCGACTGCGTCTCTGCCGGTTCGTCTCCGTCTCCGTCGCCGTGTCCTAGGGGGAGTTAGGTATACCTGCTTCCCTCCCTCTTCTTCCTGCCGAGTTTAGGTCACCAGAGTCACCACTAGATCCATGCCACCGTCGTGCCCTCGCTGCTTCGGCGAACCTCTGAAACTTTCAGTGAAAAGCTGTCGTGCCTTGTCCAGATCTTGTCCCCGCTCGCCTCGCTCGGGCCCCTGTTTCGCTTTACCTCACCGCCTCGCTGCAGCCTTGCCTCAAGTGCTGCGCATGCGCACACAACCGCAGCTCCACGCGCTCCCTAGCATGTTTTTGCATGTCCGTTGCTGTAGCACTTGCCTCGCCATGCATCGCCAGCATGGCCGCAAGCTCCTACTTCCACACATGCCACTGGCTTCGTTGCTTTGCTGCACCTTCACTGCACGCCCCCCCCACACACGCACCTACACCCGCGCACGGCCGCGCTCGATTGCGAGCCCGTGACCCTGCTTCGTCTTGCCGCCGCCATGTCCGGGGCGACCTCGAGCTCGTCCTCGAGTCTTCCCGCACACCCGAGCCTTTTGCACGGTCTCACCTATCAGCGCACCAACATCCTTGTTCCGCACGCCCGCCGGTGATCTACTACCTTTGTGGTCGCCGTCTTGATCGAGTTCGCCGCCGGCAAGTTTCCTGTGCGTTCATGGAATATCAGGGCGCTTGGCCATGGAGTCCATTCAAATGGCGTCGTGCTCCTTCTCTAGCAGGATCACAGCACTAGCCCAGCTGGTTAGCCACACGAGCTCTCGTCCTGGAGGTCCTGGGATCGAGTCCCAGGCGCCCCAATTTTTGCTCTGTTGCACGCACACATCCACTTCGTGCCAGATCTGCTGTTGGGCTTCCACAGTGAGCAGCATTCGGCCCACTTTTTTTTGTTCGCTGCGATTTGTCTAATTCCAAGTGGATGCATATTTACAGAATATGCCATCATTTTGATTTGTTCATAACTAAATATCCATGCATTCAAATAAAACATGTCATATATGAAACATGCTTAGAATTTCATCTAGTTTAAAAATATGCAACTTTCATCCATGTTAAAAACGTTTAAGATGATGTTTGCATATATTTTGCCATATTGCCATGTTAAAATGATTTAATTCATAATTAATTAACCGTAGCTCCAAATTTAATAAACTTTATATGTAAATGGGGTAAAATTTTGCCTAGTTTAACATGGTGGCATCATCTTGCATGTTTAACAACTCTAAAATATGGCTTAGGGCAGAACAGTACCAAATATATAATATGCTCATGGGGTTTTACCGGAATTATTGTTCGTTGCTTCCGGCCTCATTTAAACTTGACTAGATAGGTAGTTTTACTTTGCTTCACCCTCTTGACATGCTAACAACATTTAATCTTGTTGGGTACATAAACGAGATCGAACTAAATAACTTGAATGTGGTGTTTAGTCAATATGCAACTCGTTGCATATTGAGCTCCACTTAATTTGTAGGATTGCTTGTGCACTTTGCCATGCCATGCCTCATTAAACCGGACATGCATCATACTTGGTTGTGCATCATGCCATGATTATGTGGTGGTTGTTTACTATGTTGTTTGCTTCTTTCCAGTGTTGCTTCTTCGGTTAGTTCCGATAAGGTCATGTTTGTGAGGATCCGTTTGCTACGTCCGTTTGTCTTCTTCACGGACTCGTTCTTCTTCCTTGCGGGATCTCAGGCAAGATGACCATACCCTCGAAATCACTTCTATCTTTGCTTGCTAGTTTCTCGCTCTTTTGCTCTGCCTATGCTGCGATACCTACCACTTGCTTATCATGCCTCCTATATTGTTAAGCCAAGCCTCTAACCCACCTTGCCCTAGCAAACCGTTGTTTGGCTATGTTACCGCTTTGCTCAGCCCCTCTTATAGCGTTGTTAGTTGCAGGTGAAGATTGGAGTATGTTCCTTGTTGGAACATGAATTTTTGTTGGGATATCAAAATATCTCTTATTTAATTAATGCATCTATATACTTGGTAAAGGGTGGAAGGCTCGGCCTTATGCCTGGTGTTTTGTTGCACTCTTGCCGCCCTAGTTTCCGTCATATCGGTGTTATGTTCCCGGATTTTGCGTTCCTCATGCGGTTGGGTTATAATGGGAACCCCTTGACAGTTCGCCTTGAATAAAACTCCTCCAGCAATGCCCAACATTGGTTTTACCATTCGCCACCTAGCCTTTTTTCCCTTGGGTTTCGCGGACCCAAGGGTCATCTTTATTTTAACCCCCCCGGGCCAGTGCTTCTCTAAGTGTTGGTCCGAAACAGGCAGCCTGCGGGGCTACCTCGGGGAAAATCGAGGGTTGGTTTTACTCGTAGCTTGACCTATCTGACTGTGCCCTGAGAACGAGATATGTGCAGCTCCTATCGGGATTTGCCGGCACATTCGGGCGGTGTTGCTGGACTTGTTTTACCATTGTTGAGGATGTCTTGTAACCGGGATTCCGAGTCTGATCGGGTCTTCCCGCTAGAAGGAATATCCTTCGTTGACCGTGAGAGCTTGTGATGGGCTAAGTTGGGACACCCCTGCAAGGATTTGAACTTTCGAAAGCCGTGCCCGCGGTTATGGGCAGATGGGAATTTGTTAATGTCCGGTTGTAGAAAACTTGAAGTTTAACTTAATTAAAATGCATCAACTGTGTGTGTAACCGTGATGGTCTCTTTCCGGTGGAGTCCAGGAAGTGAACACGGTGTTGGAGTAATGCTTGACGTAGGTTGTTCTAGGATCACTTCTTGATCATAGTTGTTCGACCATGCTTTGCCTCCTCTTCTCGCTCTCATTTGCGTATGTTAGCCACCATATATGCTAGTCGCTTGCTGCAGCTCCACCTCATACCATTACCTTACTATGAGCTTAAATAGTCTTGATCGCGAGGGTGTGAGATTGCTGAGTCCCCGTGACTCACAGATACTTCCAAAACCAGTTTGCAGGTGCCGATGTTACCGAGCAGGTGACGCAACCAAGCTCAAGGAGGAGCTCGATGAAGATCTTGTCCTTTGTGTTGTTTCGTTCTAGTTGATCAGTAGTGGAGCCCAAGCGGGATGATCGGTGATCTGTGTACCATTTGGGGTAGTCTTCTTTCATTTTGGTTCCGTAGTCGGACCTTGATTGTATCTAGATGATGTAATGCTTTATTCATGTATTGTGTGAAGTGGCGATTGTAAGCCAACTATGTATCCCTTTTCCTTTGTGTATTACATGGGTTGTTTGCGAAGATTACCTCACTTGCGACATTGCTTTCAATGCGGTTATGCCTCTAAGTCGTGCTTCGACACGTGGGAGATATAGCCGCATCGAGGGCATTACACCAATAATCGTTTTAAATTTGACAAGTTCAGGGTCTGTAAAAGATTGACTTGTCAAACGTTTGATGGGTCATACCAGGATTACCTGGACAGGAGTGGCTTACTTGATGAAGGCAGGTTAACCCGGGTTTTTAGGTGAATACACCAGGCCTCCAAGTCGTGGCTTGATAGCCAATTACAAGGGTCCTTTCAAACTCTTTGTTTCTTTGCACAAAGAGCCCCCAAGTAACTTCGTGAGCTGTGCTCAGTGGGTGCCCATGTTTGAGTTTGTGCTTTGTGCAACACTCTCTTTGGCCCCACATAATTTCCTTTCTAGCTAAACGCCTATCAAGAGGTGTAGTTGTAGTGTGATAACAACCAAGCCCCCTAGTGATATCCCTTTGTCGTTTCAAACTGACCAAGAGGTGCAGCTATGGTTCAGATATGACCAAGCCCCATAGTGATATTCTTTATATCCGTGCGGCTGTAGAGACCGGTTTAACAAAAAATTCTGCTTTGTCAGTAGATACTCTTGTGAGCACACACATGATGTAAAAAGAACAGAGACCCCGCTTTAATGGAGGCTCTGGTTTATTATAATATATACATTATCATAAATATGTACATAGGAAGAGCCTATGGCACTACTAGGAAAATGGCTATAGATGGGATTGACACTAATGGCGCACCAGAAAGATGGTGCGCCATTAGTATATACTAATGGCGCACCACAATCTGATGCACCATTAGAGTTTAAACAACTAATGGCGCACCATGCTACGGGTGCGCCATTAGTATCAAATTTTTTTTAACTAGTGCGCCTGTCCAAACATACTAATGGCGCATCCCGGCAAAGTGCGCCATTAGTAGTTGTAACTACTAATGGCGCACCAGGCAGCAGGTGCGCCATTAGTATAGATTTTTTTTTTGAACTAGTGCGCCTATCCAAACATACTAATGGCGCATCCTGCCCAAGTGCGCCATTAGTAGTTGTAACTACTAATGGCGCACCAGGCAGTGGGTGCGCCATTAGTATAGGATTTTTTTTGAACTAGTGCGCCTATCCAAACATACTAATGGCGCATCCTGCTTAAGTGCGCCATTAGTAGTTGTAAGTACTAATGGCGCACCATGCAAGAGGTGCGCCATTAGTAAGTGGGCAGCAACAAGATATTTGGGACAGCCTCTCCTACCCACACACTCACTTTCTCCCCACTTCATTCTCTCCACCTCCTCCTTGTCTCGGGTGCCTCCTCTTTTTCACCTCATTTCCACCATAGATTCATTCAAATTAAGTGGTTAAATTACCTTGTTTTAATAGGTAAGTAAGGGGGGAAGCTATATTTAGGTTGTTCTCCTTACAACAATGTGCACATGCACTTTTTACGGACTAGCTAGATCTATGTATGTTCGTGGTGTTGCATATGTTTGTGGTGTTGCATATGTGTTTGTGTTTGGAGGTGTACCGGTATTTGATATGCGATAGTTGCCAATATTTTGCCGGAATGTTGATTCATTTCCGTTTCGGCGAGAATTTTGGCATTAAGCATTCTTTTTGGTCCTATTTTTAGGGAAGGTCATGCCAAATTTTTGTTTGGTTCTAAAATATCGTTTTGCTCTACCCCGCAGGCGACCATGGTCCGCACGATGACCGAAGGCATCGTGAATAGGTTTTTGAGGTCCGCGAAGGCCGAGATGCTTCAAAAGAACGAGACGGAGATAAGATGTCCGTGTCGAAGATGCAAGCTGAAGAGCCTTATTGCGGACCCGGATTCCGGGCAGGTGCGGGACCACCTGCTGTTGCGTGGTTTCATGGATGGCTATCGGTGGCAAGGTGATGAAGATGACTACGAAGTCGTCCATGCGGGCCAGGCAAGAAATGAGGAAGGGCAGCAAGACAACCACCGCGGCTCGGGCGGGCGAGAAGACGAAGAATCCCCAGGAGATGATCACGACTGTGATGCTGTACACAGTCATCATGTAGAAGATGCAGGACATGATGATGAGGAAGATGCCGGAACAGGCGACGGGCATGATCATGAAGATGATGATGCCGGCGGAGCAGACGACGCTGGACCATCGATGGGCTGGGTGCAGGACCCTCATATTCAAGAGCTGCTTCTCAAGCAGACGGATAATGCAAGAGCTGCCGCCCGAGAGAAAGCCAAGATGGATCAACTTGAGTTAGACGCGGTTACTCCATTGTATGAAGGATGCAGGCCCGAGGATACCCGCCTGAAAGTAACGCTCATGGCCCTGGAGATGAAGGTAAAACACAAAATGACCGACGCATGCTTCGACGAGAACATGTCATTCTGGCACGAACGTCTTCCCAAGGGGAACAAGTTCCCGACCAGTTTGGAGGAGGCGAAGAAAATCGTGTGTCCTCTGGATTTACCGCACGTGAAATACCATGTGTGCATGAACAATTGCATCATTTATCGGGACGAGCACGCGGAGTCTACAATATGTCCGGTGTGCGGTGTCACTCGATACAAGAAGAGGAAGAAAGCTCCTCGAAAAGTGGTGTGGTACTTTCCGATCACTCCTCGTCTGCAGCGGTATTTCGCGGATCCTAAGGTAGCAAAGCTCCTACGTTGGCACGCGGATAGGGAGGAGAAGAAGCGAGAAGATGACGCAAATGATCCGGAGATAGATAAAAAAGACAAGATGCTGAGTCACCCTAAGGATGCGAGCCAGTGGCAAGCATTGAACTTCGAATACCCAGAATTTGGGAACGATCCAAGGAACATCGTGCTGGAGAGAAGGTCCTGATGTTCCGTGTCAGATGGGCCAAGAACGTCATAAAAGAAGACCAGTATTTCACCACCATGGTTATACCCGAAGCCAAATCCAAGACCGCGGGCGCAAACGTCACCGCGAAAAATGAGCCATGGGTACTGGCTTCCCAAGTGGACCAATGCTTCTTCATTACCGACCCGCCAAAGCCCAGTCGTGTTGTCGTGAGGAGAGGCAACAGGAAGATCATCGGAATGGATGGAGTAGCCAATGAGCAAGACTTCGACAAGTACGGCGACCCGAGGATCGAACATGACGACGATGATGAAGTAGCAGCATACACCACAAGAAGAAGCAGGACCACCCTACCTAAAGGACGTCCGTTCCACAGAAGAACTCCATTTGCGAAAAAGAAGGGCAAGAAGATTGTGAACAGATAGCTAGCTAAGATCGATTGTATTTAAATCGTAGCCTTCATTTCTCGATTGTATTTCATGGGTACTTTTTGAACTATCATGAATATTTTTAAATTTCATGGACACTCGATCTCGATCCCCCTCCATCTCGATCGCTATCCCACCTTGCCAGATCCGGCCCCCCTCGCCGCCGAGCACCCCCCAGTCCACCGGCCGCCGCCGCCGACCCCCCGCACCCTCGATTCCCCTACCCAACCGCC